>NC_079202.1:42103768-42269894 GCF_026745355.1 Beta vulgaris subsp. vulgaris | reverse complement strand
AGGAATAACATGAAAGAAACTTACTTCCTCCTTTCTCTCCTTCTGCATGAACCCCAGCATCCAACTCCTTATTTCCTCCTTCCTCTTTATCTCCTTGAAGACCACAATCATCATCAGCATTGCCAGTCTTCTTATTATCATCTTCCTTCGGTTCTTTCTCATTATCTTCATTCAAAAACAAAAACAATAAAAAAAATAAATAAATACACAATAACTGAAAAACACAAAATCAGAAATGAATAAATTCATTGACAAACTAAAACTATTTTTCCACCAGATTAAATAAAAACAAATACCAAAAGTTTCATTTGGTATTTATATGATATTCAGCTAGTATTAATATTATTTCAGTTAGAATATCAGACTTTTCAGTTGGTCTTTTTATTCTTTCAGTTAGCTATTTAACTTTTTCATTTAAGCAAACTAAAATACAATAAGAAGAACTTACTTCCACCTTCCTCTCCATCTCCATGAAGACCAGCATCCTTATCTCCTACTTTGTCTTCATCTCCTTGAAGACCAGGATCACCATTATCTCCTCCTTTGTCTTCATCTCCATGAAGACCAGCATCCTTATCTACTCCTTTGTCTTCATCTCCTTGAAGACCAGGATCACCATTATCATCAGCATCATCATCCTTTGTCTCATTATAATTCTGGTGATCCTTAATCATCATCATCATCATCATCATCATCTCTTTATGCTGATCATCATCAGCATTCATCTTCTTCTCATCCTCCTCTCCTTCTTTTTCATCATCTTCATTCAAAAAAAAAAAAAAACAACTAAATACACATAAACTGAAACAATGTTTCCAACAGATGAAAAAAAAAAATAAACTGAAAAAATCCAGCAATCAAATGAAAACTTAAGTGAATTGAAAAAATTCATTTAGTATTCATCTCATTTTCAGCTGGTGTCATATTATTTCAGTTAGACTGTCAAAGTTTTCAGTTGGTCATTTTATTCTTTCAGTTAGAGTATCAAAGTTAGCTATTTCACTTCTTCAGTTAAACATTTCTTTCACTTAGAGTCTAAAATTTTTATTCCAACCAGATTACAAAACTACAACATGAAAATAATATAATGAAAGGAACTTACTTCCTTCTTTCAAATCAACTCCATGAACACCAGAATCCAAATCAGGAACATTTTCAATTCTTCCAAACTCCAATTCAACAGGCCGCTTCACCAATAGTGAAATTGTAGGATCAACTTTGTTTGCACTGTCTTTCGCTTCCAAATGACGCTTGCATATGTCGTCAATTTGACTCAGAAAATCTGGGTTAAATACTTCACTATCATCCAGAGAAATACTGTCTTGAGACAGCTTCTCGCCTTCCTCCCGAATATTCTGGGCAATCTCCAAATTCACTTGACAGAATGCAAGCGCATTCCTCTTCAACTTGTGCATGTTCTTCACATATTCCTTCAATTAAAAGAGCAAAATAGAATAAACAAACAAATCAATATGATGATGACACAGAAACAACATAAACAAAAATATAAGGACCATCTGAAAGAATCAAACTATCAAATGAAAACTTAAATGAAATATAAATAAACTTATTTAGTTTTCAGTTACACTAATTTAGTTTCCAGATAGACTTATTTAGTTTTCAGTTAGACTTATTTACTTTTCAGTTAGACTTATGTACTCTTCAGTTAGACTTATGTACTCTTCAGTTAGACTTTTTTAGTTTTCAGTTAGACTTATGTACTCTTCAGTTAGACTTCTTTAATTTTCAGTTAGACTTATTTACTTCTCAGCTAGACTTATTTACTTCTAAGTTAGACTTATTAAGTTTTCAGTTAGACTAATATAATTTTCAGTTAGACTTATTAACTCTTCAGTTACATAGTTTCAGTTAGACTTCTTTATTTCTAAGTTACACTTCTTTACTTTTAAGTTAGACTTATTTGCTCTTCAGCTAGAACTGACATTATTTCAGTTAGAGGTCAACAGTCTTCACTTAGAGTTCAAGAGTAAAAAAAATAAAAACATAAGATAAATGAAACTCACAGGAACATCAAGAGCATCTATTTCCTCATCAGTCATCAAACTATGAGGAAGATCCATGATAAGCTGCCTAGTTGAAGGTGATGGACCCTCAACCACCTTAATTATAGGAGAACCAGACTTCCTACTAGCAACACTAACACTGGGAGTTTTAAACTCAACCTTCTGTTTTTCACGCTTCACCGGCAGAATAAAATCCATGTTGATCTCAAACTGCTTCACAACATCAGTCAAATCCTTCTCATCCTGCCAATAACTGATAAATGGCTTACTGACATTTGAATAATCCAGATTACGACACTTGAAGTTGTGAATAACAGCAAGAGTCAAAGCGCTGACGCATCCCCGAAGCTTGAATGATACTTTCTTCTGTCCAAGCTCAATCTTCTTAATCATAATAGACTGATGACAGTCCAAAACAGCAGCACAAAGACTTCTCAATATATATCCACACCAGTCATAACTTGAAATTGCAGATGCATCTTCTAAACTCTTGGCACATTTCAGCACAGGCCCTAAATCAGCTATAGGACATAGAAGCTTGGACAACGAAAAGATAACAAATAACTTCTTGAAATCATCCCCGGATTCATATTTCTTAAACAAATCATCCCAATTTTTCTACCAATATATACCTTCTTGGGATCAGAAATACCAAGAAACCTATGCCAATCCTTCCTGGCACTTCCAGCCTCTATCTGACTACCTTTCCTCCTAAAGGCGTCATCATCTATAACCTCTACTGCTCTATCTGACACAGGTAACCCCAAAACATCACTAATGGTAAACTTATTAAAAATCAGTTTACCATTCTTTGTTGAAAACATCATTCCAGATGCATTGTAATTTAACAACACCTCCAAATTCAGATTAGGACAAAACTTCTTTATCCTAATATCTAAGATACTCCCAAACCCAATATCCCTAATGTCTCTTTTTTGCTCATCACTCAAATTACTAACCACTTCATTTAAATGGGAATAGTCTGACAATACTTGTAGATTAATTGACTTTATTTCTTGCTCAGTGAAATTCCAAACAAAAGTGAACAAAAATAACTTTAAAACATAAAAAAAAAACACAATCATATAATATAAAAGGAGAATAATGAAAAAAACATACGATCTATCAAATGTGTCTTTCTGTTGATCGGGATTAGATCTTGAAAATGAAAACTTGATTGGTGATAAATCAGATTTGCCTTTCTTCTTAGACAAGGATTTATCACATCTGAAAGAAAGTTTAATCAAACAATAAAAACTGAAAAAAAAACAGCATCAACTGAAAAAATACAAAGATCAACTGAAAGAATACCAACATCAACTAAAAGCAGACCACCATCAACTGAAACAATAGCCTAGATTATTTTTAAGGTAGTCTATATAGTGCTTCAGTTAGATTCTTTGTGTTTCAGATAGTCTATATAGTGCTTCAGTTAGACTTGTTTGCATTTCAGCTTATATAGATTGTGCTTCAGTTAGACTAGTTTATTTTTCAGTTAGTCTTTACAGTCCTTCAAAGTAACTTCTTTATTTTTCAGCTAGTATTTGTTGTGCTTCAAGTAGCCTTGTTTATTTTTCAGCTAGTCTACATAGTGCTTCAGTTGACTTGTTTGTTTTTCAGATAGTCTATATAGTGCTTCAGTTAGACTTGTTTATTTTTCAGCTAGTCTATATAGTGCTTCAGTTAGACTTGTTTGTTTTTCAGATAGTCTATATAGTGCTTCAGTTAGACTTGTTTGTTTCTCAGCTAGTCTCTACAGTCATTCAAAGTAACTTCATTATTGTGCTTCACTTAAACTTGTTGCTTTATCAGCTAGTCCTTATTATTTCATTTAGTATAATTATTCTTTCATTTCATTCTATTCCAATTACACTTAAAATTTTCATTGAAAATTTACATTGCTTCAGTTAGACTTGTTTCTTTTATCAGTTAGTCAATATAGTGCTTCAGATAGACTTGTTCGTTTTTCAGCTAGTATATAAAGTGCTTCAGATAGACTTGTTCGTTTTTCAGCTAGTATATAAAGTGCTTCAGATAGACTTGTTCGTTTTTCAGCTAGTCTATATAGTGCTTCAGATAGACTTGTTTGTTTTTCAGATAGACTTCTCCCTTTGTCAGCTAGTCTATATAGTGCTTCAGATAGACTTATTTAGTTTTCAGTTAGACTTATTTAGATTTTAGTTAGACTTATTTAGTTTTCAGTTAGACTTATTAAGTGTTCAGTTAGAGTAATTTAGTTTTCAGTTGGACTTATTAACTCTTCAGTTAGACTAATTTACGCTTCAGTTAGACTTATTTACTCTTCCGTTAGACTTATTTACTCTTCAGTTAGACTGATTCAGTTAGACTTATTAAGTGTTCAGTTAGAGTAATTTAGTTTTCAGTTAGACTTATTAACTCTTCAGTTAGACTTATTTACACTTCAGTTAGACTTATTTTCTCTTCAGTTAGACTTATTTACTCTTCAGTTAGACCGATTCAGTTAGACTTATTTAGTTTTCAGTTAAACTTATTTAGTTTTCAGTTAGACTTATTAACTCTTCACTTAGACTTATTTGCTCTTCAGTTAGACTTATTTGCTCTTCAGTTAGACAGATTCAGTTAGACTTATTTAGTTTTCAGCTAGACTTATTTTCTTTTCAGTTGGTCTTCTTACTACTTCATTTAGTATAATGACTCTTTATTTCATTGTTTTCCAATTAGACTAAAAATATTCAGTTAAAATTTACATTGTTTCAGTTACACTACTTCATTTTTCAGTTACACTACTTCATTTTTCAGTTACACTACTTCATTTCTCAGTTACATCTTTATTTTTTTAAAAAAAGTAAACAAAAACAAATTAAAAAACAACAAAAGAAAGGTAGAAATGTCTAAATGAAACTAAACAAAATCAACTGAAAGAATATAAGAAGCAACTAAAACAATACTAGAATCAACTGAAACAATACAAGAATCAACTGAAGGAATATAAATATCAACTGAAAACAACATCAACTAAAAGAATACAAGTAGCAACTGAAAGAATATTATAATCAACTGAAAGAATATATAAATATCAACTGAAAAACAACAACTGAAAACATGTGTATAAAACAACAAAAACTGAAACACAAACCCTAAAAACATGAAATAAATACTCTGATAAACTGAAAACATTCAAAATAAAAATAAAAAAAAAATATCTAAACTACTCTAAGAACTTGAAATCTACCTTGGATCATAATCACCATCTTTCTCTTTCTTCTTCCCAGCAGTAGACAGTGCCAAAATTTTTCCTGAAGATGCAAGACTCTTCACCTTCTTCGACTTCGGGCTACATTACAATTACAACAACAAAAACGCTCAAATTTTGAAAACAAAAAAAAAATTGCAGCAAAAACAAACGAAATTATACCTAGAATCATCATTTCTAATCCTCTTCACCATATTTGCGATGCAAACGTAATGAATTACGAACAAAAAAACAGCTAAGTTTCAACAGCAGAGAAGCAGAGAAGCAGAGAAGCAGAGGAGCAGAAAAATTCTAGAAATAATCAGTAAATAATATATCGGTTTCTTTGAAATGAAGAAGAATCAGTTTTAAAACTAGCGAGAATCAAGTAGAAATCCAAAAAACAGTTTCAAAATCGAAAAAAGATAATGACCTAATAACCGTTATATGTTTTTTCTAAAAATAAACAAAACTGCTGATCAACAAAACAAATATGAAAAAAAAGAAAGCCCGCGCGTTTTTGATGGCCAGGCCTGTCCGACGGAAGCTATTGGGTCAAACGGTCTGACCCAATACTTTCACTAAAAATAATGATTGATCATGTAGGTGATCCGAACAAAGTGTTGAATGAAAAGATCAATCCTTATTTTCACAGCTTTTGAAAAATGTGTAACTTTTTTTTTTAAAGCCAAATCACTATTATATAAGGGTAGGAGGGAAGATGGTGTCCCTCCTCTGAAAATAATAAATTACTCTCAATGATCCAATGGAATGAAAAAGATTATAAAAGAAAACAATTTAAGAACCCTTTTTCATTTCAACTTGTTATTTTAAATAAGTTAAAGATGGTATATGTAGTTTATTCATCATATACCTGGTGTAACATGTGCATGGTACACCCAAGACTAATTTCTTCCCTTTTACTCATTCGGAACTCTTCTTCTTGCTATATTTTGCTCATTTGGATGGTTTCAAATGAGCAATGAGCATAAAAATACCCTTGGGTGTACCATGCTCACGGTAAACCATCAAGTATCTCAATAAAAAAAAAATGGACAAAATATATTGACTTTATTATAGGAGAAATGGTATACATGACGTTCACTTGACAAATCTGAAACACTCACTACCTTTATTTGATACTTTTTAAGTCAGTCAAACCAACTCATTATGTCTATTTTTTTTTTTCAAAATTCTTTCGCAAAAATATAAAATTATAAATCACTCACAACCTCTATTAGTTTTTTATATTTGCGAATTAATATATATATCTAGATTCATCTAACCATTAATGTCACATTAAAAATGTATATTTTAGCTATAGTACGGATGGAGTATACAATAGAATAACAAGTTTTGAGATTAATGCATGTATCGCGTGCATAAAAGCCTAGTTTAATTATTTGAATGTCAAACGACATCTACAATATAATAGGTATTAAAGAAGAACAAAATACTATTAAATAAGATTAAATCAAACTCATCTTCAATGAAACTATAATGAACCAAATCGACCACAGTAGCGCAGACCCTTATATTTATTGAATCTTGCAGCTATTAATGGAATTGCTATCATTTTAACATAGTTTGGAGAAGAATATTCTTGATCTAACACTAGTGGAAAAAACCTTATTTGTCACTTAGTAACGGATTCAGTTTTTACACAACCGCATCCGAAAATCAATAAAAAAAATGAAAGAGGAAAACTGGGCGGAAAATTTGATCCGGTCCTTTAGTAAACGGGATCAGATCTTAGAAACTGTTGTGGTTTTCTAAAATTTGATCCGGTTCACAAGACCGAATCATATTTTTCGTCATTCTTTTTAAACAAAAACGATCACCTTTGTACAGGCCCAAAATAAGCGCGTCTTTGTACAGGCCCAACGCATTGATGAAGCCCCAACACATATCTTCTTAGACTCCCCATACCTGATGTCTCTCCTCCCTCAAAAATATCAAACCATAATCTCCCTCCTCTCTCTTTCTCCTCTTTACTCCTCCCTCACACCCCGCAGTTCCTTAAACCCAAATTCTCACTCAGCTCCCTCCTCTCTCCTCTCACCTTTCATAAATGCCCCCACCTTTCTCTCTATCCTCTCTATCCCCCCCCCTACTCTCTCCTCTCACCTCTCATAAATGCCCCCACCTTTCTCTCTCTCCTCTCTATCCCCCCCCCCTCCTCTCTCCTCTCACCTCTCATAAATGCCCCCACCTTTCTCTCTCTCCTCTCTATCCCCCCCCCCACACACACACAAAACGAAGAACGAAAATGAAAAGCGAAAATGAAGATCGAAAATGAAGAACGAAGAAACAAAATCAAGAACAAAATGAAGAGCGAAACGAAGAATCGAAGATATGCACACAAGAAATTGGTTCTTTTGAGTTTTTATGGGATTTAGTTTTTGGATCTGGTTATAGGTGTTTTTTTTTCGTTTATTTTGGGAATTAGTTTTTAGATCTAGTTTTGGGTGTACTTTTTTTTTCGTTTTTTTGGGCTCCCATTTTCATTTTGTTTTTTTAGGCTTCCATTTTCGTTTGATTTTTTGTTCAAACTCTTAATTTTTGTTTTATTTGGGTAGTGTTTTTTAGTTTCTTCGTTTTCTAATTTTTTCGTTTTTTTTCCGTACGTGTTGCAATTTTTGTATACTTAGTGACTGGATGCTTCTCAATTTTTGTTTGCGTTAACCATTGCAATTTTTCGTATTTATTAATCTGGATTTATTAGTCTCCGGATTTGCTTCTGAGAGTGTTTTGCAACATAAATGTTGTATGTTGCTGGTGTTGAATGAGATGTGGATTTAGTCTACAATTTTTGTTTGCTTTACCATTGCAGTGTTGTATATTGGCTGGATGTGATTTGCAATTTTCGTATGTGTTGCTTCTGAGATGTGGCTTGCAACATAAAATCTTTACAATATAATTCTCGTTTTCTTTTTCCGTATATATTGTATGAGTGATAAATTTCATATATTTCAATTTCTGTATATATGTTAAATTGTTATTTTTGTGTATTTGTGTAATTTTTTTTATTTATATTAAAATGTTGTTTCTATGTATTTATGTTTAATTTCATATATATGTATTTTGTTAATTTTTGTTTTTATGTATAATGTATTATTTTTGTATATATATGTTCTGTTATATTTTTGGACTTTGAGTATTGTATTCCAAATACACGCGCGGTGAGACTATGAGAGTGAGATGTGAAATGTGCGGACCTGCAGCCTGCAGGTCTGCACCTTTTTTTTAATGTGAATTTTGATAATCAGCTGCGGTTTTGAGGAAAAAACGGATCGGTTAATGTGATTAACTGATCCGATTTTACCTTAGAATCGGATTAGTAAATAATTTACTGATTCGGTTTTGTACTAGATCAATAAATATATTGGATCTGCTGCGAACCCATCCGATTTGGACCAAAACCGAATCAGTAAGCCCGATTTTGACCGCATCGGATAGGCTTTTTTTTCTCTAGTGTAACAATGTTGACTGCATGTCTATCATGTTGAGTTACTTATGTAGCTATGAACTGGCTTAATTTATTTGATTGGAAAACATCTTCACAAAATTTACAACGAAAAATAATCAATGCATAGTCATCTTTAAATCATTACAACCACATTAACAATACATTTAAACCCTAATCCATACTTTCACACTAACCCTACATAGGAGCTACTCACTAATCATGCATTCTAAGCATAAAAACATGAATTCTCTAACTAATTTAGGCTAAACATGATTAAGGAATAATAATTCTAATAAAGATAAGCAATTAAGAAACTACAATAAATGAGATCTAATAATATGGAAGAACAAGGAAGAACAATCAAAAGAGAGAATAAAAAATGAAAACTTTGAAACTAATTGAATTAGAAAGGTATCTTCAGTGTGTAAGAATCACAAACTATGATCAAGAATCTCAAATCTTTAACAAAATTAATGTGTTTCTCTTCTAGTATAAATCCTAATATTCCTCTCTAAAACATAAAAAAGTGTCCTCCTCAACTAACAAAAAAATCCAATGTTTAAAGGCAAGCCTCGTAGTATTTATCTTCGCAGATTTGAATGGTGTGGGCGCACCAAAATCAGATGTGGGTGCAACATTTCTAATCTCGTCGGACAGTTCAACTTAAAACAAGCATAACTTATTCATATTATATCCAGATCATGTTTATGACCATTCGTTGGAAAACTATCGAAACGATCTTTCACCTCCAATTGGAATTGCCTTCATACTATTTGTGGTTTGAAAGTTATATTCATTTGAAGTTCCTAATACATGATTTCATGATACTATGTGCTCCTTTGTGCGAGCGGATATGGGGCATGGTGCAAGCACACCATTTCTCAACGTGTGCTCTTTTTTCATTTCTTGAATTTTGCCAACTCTAGAACTCATATCCATCTTAGGCAGTTCCACCTATATTAAGAATATAGCAAAATAGGGCGAAAGCAAATGTACACGAGATTCGGTCAAAAATGACTGAAAATCTAGCAAAAATATCACTATGATCAAGAATGATCAAGTGAATGAAATAGAAGGGAAAATGGAGAAGAAAGAGGGAAGAAATGGGAGAAATAGTATCAAAATGAGCTAAAAGGAGTCCATAAAGAGTGTTAAAAACGCACTTATCACATGCCGAAAACTAACGAAAACAATAACGTTCGTGAAGGAGGCCCATCGGCTTCAAGACCCCGCAACCGGTAGTTGGATCCTCCAAACCGGGAGCTGATAAGGGTAAGGGGACTGTTGGGGCCTCTCAACCTAACAAATTTGAAGCTTTACCACACATGTTCAGTCCTGAACAACTCCAAAGTGTTGTTGAAGTATTTCGAGCTATGGCGAGTCAAACTCCTCCGACCAGTTGTGCTAGCAAGCGTCCCCTAAATTGTAACACCCCGATAATCCTCTCTTTTAAAAAATATCTTTTGAAAATAAAACATCGAGAATTACCAGAGCATTATCGCCCATGTGATAACGTATCGGCTTATTCAGAATTTCGCAGCGGAAAACATATATAACTAAACTTCATACTTCAAATATAATAAATAAACAAAGTACTTAAACCAACACACTATAAATGTTAACTTCAAAACCAAACTTATTACTAATATGTTCCTACTAAAGCAATAGATAAAATAATCTGTTACACAAGCTCTCCATTTCCAGATCCCCATGATTCAACATCTGCAAACCTGTAAATGTCAATGCTCTAAAGAATCTTCTTACCAAAATGGGTCATCACAAGATCAATAAGGCAAAGTCATGATCAACATATACACAAACAAAGCACGTAATCAGCAAAGTTGAGTACTACATAATAATACATAACATTCCTAATATGATACTAATAAATAATAAGTAGGGATAAATAATACTATAACAATCTAACATTATGTGATAACTTTTACTAAACTAAACTTTAACTATCTTTTTATTACTTTAATGGAATAGTTATTGGAACGAGTTGTCTAACTAAAACATGCCTTCACCTAGGAAGATGAAATATGGGCGCGACTCCGTATTCCAGAATGACCCGCGATATCGAGGAACCTTTGAAAAATAGGAACGAGGATCAATCCATTTCCCATAAAAAGTCATGGCATGTTCAGCATGTACCTCAACTCCTGATTGTCCAACTTTAGACGTGCACCAGTTTAAAGTTTATTACTATCCAAGTTACACTTTACGTGATTTACAAATTATTTGTTATGACACACAAGCAACATAGATATATATACAATCGAAATTCACAACTGAACTTCTTTTTATATATCTGAGGATTAAATAAGCGATCACACAACTTACAACCCAAGATTAATTCCTTTCTATTCCAATCTTTCTTATTTGTTGAACCTAGCCAACAACCAACTTACCTTTCAAAGGCATAAATTATCAACTTATCAAATAAGACTCACAAACCTCATAAAGTAGTGAAAATAATAATATAAGGGAACACATGATTCAACATGATCTAACTCAATAAATATATTAATTACCTCATTGAATTAATAAATAAAGTTCCCGACCAATATGCTTGCATCAATATTCTATACAAACATGACAATCAACTCATAATTAAATCTCATAATCAAGTCTCATGATCAACATGTTCGCACACAGGCATAAACACATGTAAAATCCAATCATAATGGACATATGAACTTACAAAGTTCCTATACATGATACTACAACTTTTCCTTCCCAAAATCATGATACTACATCACATAACACATAGGTATGTACGCACCTTGTGTAAACAAATTGGTAGGCCACCTTTAGTCACGTTAAAAATCGCAAACTGAGTAATCTCCGCCTAAAACAACCAATATAATTCAAAATGAATACTTTAAATAAATTCCAGCAACTTTAAAATACTTTAAATTCCCTTTAAAAATATTTAAAAGTTATTTTTACCATTAAAACTTCAATTACTTATTTTACCTAGCATAGTACTACTATACTAGTCATTAAAATCCATAAAACTCCATTAATAACCACCTTTCTAAAATTCCAGCAACTTATAAATTATTAAAACCCTCTTTAAACATACTTAAACATGCTTGGATTCATAAGTTAAATCAATTTCATTTTATAACATGCTAATATGATTTTTCAATCTTTAACACCCTAAAAATTCATGCTTTGATAATTAAAAACTCAGTCTATATATAATAATCAAATCTGAAATCTTATTCTTTCAATACATAATTTATATAATCATAGATTCATCACTGAAATAGTAAATCAAAGTTACTAATCATAATTAGTACTAAAATAAAACATAATCTTTAATCAAAACTTGAAGAGGAAGAGAATAATTAAACCAACGAAACAAAGCGAACGAAAGAAGAAAATTAGAAGAACACAAGAAAAACGTGAAAGGAGAAGATAGAGAAAGAGGCGCCGGTTGTGTGCAAGGGAAGAGAGAGAAAATTTGTGTGGTAAAATAATTGGGTTTAAGGTATTTATAAGTAGGCTTTTCTTTTGGGCTTAGGAAAAGGCAATTGAGTTTAAATAAAGTTTAATGATGAATAGGATTGATGATCTAAAACTCTTAGCATCAACAGAAATCCTTTTTCCTAATCCACTTAGAATTTGGGTTCCTCAAGTCCATTTAAACTTTATTTCCAAATCCGATTAGTATTTCAAACATTTTTCAAAGCATGTCTTAACAAAAATATTTTAACTTCCTTAAATTCTTAAAATAATTACTTTGACTTTCAAAATAGTCAACCTTCTTTAAGTAAAACAATCATTTCAAACTAAATTATGTTTAAATATAAATATATAAGTACTTTTTTTTTATATAAGGAAAGAAACCTAGGCTAGCCCCTAACATAGGACCAACCTAAAACATCCTTTCGGATGATAGAAAGGAAAGCAGGATCATGTAACTCAAACCATCGATGAGGAGAAATCACCGAGTGACCCTTGTTAGCCAGGAAATCCGCCGCTTGATTCGCTTCTCGGAAACAGTGAGAAAAATCAACCGTCCGAAAACCATTGCAAAACATCCCTGCATCAATAATAATATTGTCAATATCCCAAGGGACCTTCCAAACCTTCCTCAGAGAGTTGATAACCATAAGGTTATCCCCCTCAATAATGAGCGAGCTGATACCGCCAAGAGACAACGCTGCTTTAAGGCTTGCATGCATTCCCCAAGCTTCCGCAAGCAGAATAGAAGACGAGCTAATCAACTTACCAGCCCCCATCAACACCGCTTTACCATCATGATCTCTAATCACATAGCCATAAGCACACTCACCAAACTTCAGCTTAGAACCATCAAAATTGAGCTTAAAGGAATTCAAAGGGGGTTTAGACCACCAGACCTCCTTCTTTGGAGGAGGGGAAGACTTAGTAGAACCAACAGTCTGATCCAAGGCATTGGCATGATTCCAGTCCCGAAAGAACCTTACAACATCCGCAGCGACCTTCGACGGATACTTACCTTCATTCAAGAAGACAACTTTATTACGGGCAAACCAAACATGCCACCAGATAACAAAAATACGACCAATATCAGCAAGAGAAAAGTCCGTCCTCATATTAGCTAAATTATCCGCAAAGGACAATGAGGAGGAAAACTGAGGCAACCCAGGCCAACATCCTAACCCTTGAAGACAAACAAAAACATTCCTAACAAAGGAACACTCATTAAATAAGTGCCACCCATCCTCCTTATGAAAATTACAAAAGACACACTCCTGGGGAAGAAAAACATGGCATTTCTCCAAACGCTCTTTCGTAGGAAGACCATCTAAACAAATCTTCCAAATAAAGAACTTGACTTTAGGGGGAATACTAAGTTTCCAGATCCAATCAAACTTAACTTTAGGCTCCACATGATACCCACACCCCTGGAGAAGCTTAGCCCCAGATTGAACCGAATACTCACCATGCGGCGTGAGCCCCCCAGATCAACTTATCAGAGCTCGAGGCCGAAGAAAGGAACACATTTTCAATCTCCAGAACCACTTGAGCCGGGACTTGAGCACTAAGCTCCTGATGCAACCAGTGACGATCCTCCGAAATAAACTCACTAACTTTAATGAGGGGATCTTAATCAATCCCTGGGAATAAATCAGCAAGAGGATGGCCAAACACCCAGCAATCAAACCAAAAGGAAACACAAGTCTCATCTCCAATCTGCCACCTGAGACCTTTCCGAAACATAGGCCTAAGAGACATGAGTTTTTGCCACTGCCATGAGGAGGACGAAGAAGGGTAGTGAGACCAGAGACTATCCTGTTTTAAAAACTTACAACGCACCAAATTAACCCATATATTATCTGGATTCCGAAGAATATGCCAGAGTAATTTAAACTGGAGAGCCATGTTAGCAATATTCGCTTTTCGAATACCCAGACCCCCAAAACATTTAGGCTTACAGATACGATCCCATCCTATTAGATTGGGCCCCGATGTAGCAACATCTTTATTCCAAAAGAAATTCCTATTAATTTTATCTAAACTAGAGGTATTAGCAGCTGGCAGAAGAAAACTTTGCATCTGAAAACTCGCCTTAGATGACAAATTAGCCTGAATAAGAATCGTTCTACCTGCTTGGGAAAGGGAGTTAGCCTTCCACTTGGACAACTGATTTTGAGAATTAGCAACCACCTCACCAAATGTCTCATTAGTAACACGCTCTGTGATGACCGGGCAACCTAAATATTTACCCAAAGACAATGCATTATCCATTCTCAAAATATCTTTAAAGACACCACATTCTTGGGGGGGAACATTAGAATTACACTGGAAAGCCGATTTATGAAAATTAACTAACTGACCAGATATTCTGCAATAATCATCCAGAATTTCACGAATCAGGACACAAGAACGAGCATTAGCCTTAGCAAACAACAGGGTATCATCTGCAAACATTAGGAAAGGGATTTTAACCCTCGACCGCCCACTATCACCCCTAATTCCTTTGTACCAGCGAAACTTTGGACATGAACTTTCCTAGCTAATAACTCAGCAAACAAAATAAACAGATATGGCGACAGAGGGTCCCCTTGTCTTAACCCACGAGAATGCTTAAACTGCGTCCCTGGAATGCCATTAACAAGCACTGAGAAAGAAACTGTCGAAATGCAGCTATGAATCCAAGCAATAAATGTCTCATGAAAACCCAATTTTCGAAGAGTGGAAAGCACAAAGGGCCACTCTAACCTATCATACGCTTTTTCCATATCTAATTTGATAGCAATCCATCCCTCTTTACCACCTTTAGATTTAAAGGAATGAAACACTTCATGAGCTAACAAAATATAATCCTGGATGATCCGTTCCGGGATAAAAGCCCCTTGCAACGGATGAATTATTTTACCAAGAGATACTTTTAATCTATTAGTGATAACTTTGGCTATAACCTTATAAATGGTCGAACATATATTTATAAAATCCATAAAATTACGGGAGATTACATAAATAGGCCACACAGTCTTGTTAGAAAGATTTGATCTTTCCTTGGTGGCTGACAAGGTGAACAAAGCCAGCATGTTGAGGATCATGAGGAGAACTCGAAAACTGCCACTAGTAGAAAAATGATGATTTGCGTCCCCGGATTTGCGTCGCACAGACACGGAAGTGACGCAAATTACCTTTGTGCGTCGCATGACAAAGAGCACTCGACGCAAAACATCAATATTCATATCAGCATACGAGTAATATGCGTCGCACCGTAGCTAAGTGCGACGCAAATTACCTTTGTGCGTCGCACCCAGCTCTGTGTGCGACGCATATTGTAAGCTCAGTTTGGGGGATTGAGCCTAATGTGCGTCGCACCTAGTCTACCATCCGACGCACATTGGGCCCATAAACGCGTCTATCTCTCCTTCCCTCTCTAACGCGTCTCTCACTTACTCTCACCCATTAATTAAAACCCTAAAAACTATCTCACATCTCTCCTTCCCTCTCTAACGCCGCTCTTCCTTTCCCTTCCCCTCTCTCTCTCCTTCCCTCTCTAACGCCTCCAAATCCAATAAGAGAAGAATCCAGATGGCCGCTATGTCTCCGGCGAAGTTCTTCAAACTTCTTAAAACATGTAACTCATAGAGATAGCGAATTTTCTTCAAACTTCTTCTGCAAAGGTAATCTTGAGATTTTTGGACTCTTTTTATTGGTTAATTTTTAGATTAATTAAGTGGGCTGAACTTGAACTCTCTTTTCCACATTTTTTAAAACCCAGATGGCCGCGCTATGTCTCCGGCGAAGTTTTCGATGTTTTGGAGAATCGTCTCTCTCACCTCTCTCTCTCCGACGCAGGAACGCAACCTCTCCGGCGAAGTTTTCGATGTTTTCGATTTGAAGTTCAACGAAAAACGCCCCGACATCTTTGTTCATTTCTAGATCTGCTCCATCTTTCGTGAAATGCATTCGTTTATTTTTGTTATTAACTTTCGAGATCCTTCGTGAAATGCAAATCCTTCGTGAAAGGTAAGTTTCTTTTTTTTTACATTTTTTTTTCGCTTGTCTTAATTTTTCGTTGTTTGTCATTCTTTCCAGATGTGTTTGAATACCTCCTCGTTTTTTGATTTTCGCCTGTGTTTTTCGTTTTCGTTTTTCCAGATCGTTATTTGGGTTTTTTTTACAGATTTTGTTTATTTTAATTTCGTTCTTCATCTCACTCCCTCTTTTTTAGTTTTGATTTCGATTTTTTTGTCTTAATTTGGGTTATTTTACAGATTTGGGTTATTTGTGTTTTTTTCAGTTCAATCCCAGATCTGGACAATTCTTCCTCAAACGCCGAAGTTGATGACGTGAGAGATCAAATATAGAGATGATGTTTGATTATTTAAGTTTAATTTAAGCAATTATGTATATAATTTGTAATTTGAAGCAATAAAAGGAATATAATTGTTTGTATACAATTTGATTTTAAGGGAATTCCACATTGTGTATACAAATATGAATGCAAGAAATTGTGTATATAAATAAAGATTAGTTGAACTCTTACTGTGATCGTAATTCTTAGTTCATAAAATTATTATTTTTTCCCAAAAAAAAAAAAAAAAAAAAAAATTTTAAAAAAAAAATTTACAATTTGCGTCGCACCGTATAAACGTGCGACGCAAATAGCTCAACCATCTGCGTCGTTTCTCATACGACGCAGATCATTTTGGGTCATTTGCGTCGAGGCCTTTGGCGTCGTACCGAAGTCCGACGCAAATAGGCGCCTCACATCCGACGCAAATTGCCTTTTCTGTACTATGCCACTGAGCAGATGGGAGAAGAAGAGGATCACAACGACACTGAGATCCAACAATCATCCCAGTCTACAAGGGAGAGCATGTAACACCCCATCCTTCTACAACTAAGATACTTAACAATATCTACTTGAATATGACTAAAAGACATTAACGAAAATAACGTTAGGACTGTTATGCTACTTTAGAACAATAAATAAAGGTAAACTCAAACTAAAATTTTCATATCTTACAAAGAAATCAATTCAAAGTATTACAGCCAATATACGGGACAGCGCTCCGTATAAAAGGGTACTCCGTGACGTTTCCAATTATCAAATCGGCCTAACAAGGTAAGGGAGGTTTCAAGTTTCGGGCCCAACTTCTGGATAATTCTAAAATGTAAAGGAACACCAGAAACCATAGTCAAACACAACATTAACCAAAAGCTACGAGACATGCAAGTCTCACACAAAAATCCAAATAAGTATAAATACCCTTGAGACCTAGCATTATATAAGACTCTATTGTCTTCATAAAACGAACTCATCCACTAGAAAAACTATGAGAAACTTCCTCTCATTTCCAACACACACTATGCTACCCCAAGTAGTCATAAGTCTAGAGGTAATTTTCATATGCAAAGATATTATCAAATAATTCCACATTTATTGGGGGAGTAAATAGCAGTTCTCACATAATAATAGAAATTAAAGTCTAATTCAGACATAGAAAGGAAAAATCAAGCCAAGACAACACCAATATGCATCTATATCCATAAAGCTTCGGGGGTAGGGGGATGGAAGGGGGGTTGCGGGGGATGGGGGTGGTGGGGATGGGGATGTTGGGATGATGGTGCAGCGGGGGGAAAGGGTAATGGGTGTATGAGGGGTGGTTAGGGTTATGGTTAGGTTTAGGATTAGGATTAGGGTTAGAGTTAGGTATTAAATTAGGGGTTAGGGTTAGGTATTAGATTGGGAGTTAGGGTTAAGGGTGGATTAGATTAGTTAATTAGGATTAGAGGGAGATTTAGGGGTTAGTGACTAATAGAGTTTAACGCCGTTAGTCATTAAGGGTAAGGGAATGTATTTTTTCAAAAGTTAGGGGTATATGGTGAATTTCAAAAGTCGAAAGGGTATATGTGGAAAAAAATTTTGTCAGGGGTATATGGTGACAAAACACCGTAAAAGGAGATTAATTGCCTCAAAGTCGGAGACAGATTCAGATGTTGGATTTTTTTATGGGATCCGACTCTGACCCTCCTCCGACTCGGGGTCGGAGTTTTTAAATGGAGTTGGATTCAGATTTTTTTTGGTCCCAGTCAGATCGAATTTTTACCTTCGTATCGGAGTGGACTAGGGTTGAATCCGGATCGGATTACCATCCTTGTGTGATGGTGATACTCAAGTCTCAGATCAAACCCCGTCTACATGATCCTGTATGCTTAGTCACTCTGAGCATGACCACTCATGATCGAAAAAAACATATGATACCTCTCTCTCTCATCTTACAAAAGTTATGCCTCATGATCCGTTTTGACAAATGCACCCCACTCATGACTAGAAAAAAGAACATTATCCCAAAATAAAAATTCAAGTATATAAAATCTCAAGAGAAAATAAATAATTTAAAAAGTGTGTCAAAATATAACAAAATAAATTTATATTTATGGATCTCCAAAAATTATGACCATTGATGTTTTTTTATTGTAGTTTTCAAGATATATACAAATTTCGAATTATGCATTGTGCATGGGGGTCCCACTTGCACTTTCTCCATGACGTTGATCAACGGATGATCAAAGTGGTATTTTGTCATGGCATGACCCAAATTAGATCATTAAAAAATCATGAGCAGAAAAAGGCTATGGATTTTATATCACATCTCATGACACAATTCCATGATCTAAATAAATGAGAGGGCAAGTTGTAAGAGCATCCTTAATAGTGATTGGAAGAAGATTGTGGATGCAATCTTTTTCAATTGGACAATTAATGATGATTGAAAAGAAGATTGAGGGAACTTAATCGTAGAATGGGAGCATGGGACGATTGTTTTCACGACAAATGATCATAAAATGATCGAGGCCCACTTTGTTGAGCGTGTAAAGTTAATTTATATGGGAATCTGGGAGCCAAAACGCCGCGTTTTGACCGGAGCATGTAACAACTGCAGCCAAAACGCACGTTTTGGCTGCTAACACGCCAAGTGTTGTATTCTTATTGGCTTTGGAAATATAATCATTGCAAATATTGCCCAAGTTATAATATAAAAAATACAAAGTAAAAATAATAAATATACCAACCACTTTATTATTTCAAACTACTTATGAGATAATTTTGTTTTAGAAAAAATTGTGAGATGGTACTTTTTTTCCCTAATCACCAGTTCACCACTAATGGTGCTCAGTGCCCTTTAACATCCAAAAAATAAATTAGCATAACCCTATTCCATCAAGTAACAATAGATTAAGAATGCAAATTCCGCCTACGTCTCCGCCCATTTCGCCTCTCCCAAAAAATCTGTGCCATTATAGAAGTTAGCAGATGGAGGTGATTTTTCTGAATGTTTATTAAGATTAGGTTTAATATTGAATCTACTATTATAATATTGACTTAAGTGTATTGAGTTTGATGATTTTTTGTGATTACAAATTTTGTCATTTATCTTTCATCTTTTCACCAAAAAACACAAAGAAAATATATAATTACGAATGACTTTTAGTAAATACAAGGGGCATGTAGTTGCACCTAAACGAGGCTACTTCCTTAGTTCCTTCCAAGTTCCAGGGCAACAAGAACACCACTACAACACCATCATAAACCTCATAAACAACTCATTCCCCTTAAACCCTCCATAATCACCATTATGCTACCTCTTCGACAACGCCTCTCCGCCTCCATCTCCACCATCCCACATCTCCACCTCCTTCGCTTTCTCTCTTCCACCTCCGCATCCACCTCACCTCCACCTCCCATACCCCCTAACTCTCTCTCCTCCCTCCCAAACTCTTACAAAGTCACCCCTCCCATCAAACCATGGCCAAAACATCTCTCCCCCAAACGCCTCATCACCATCATCACACGCCAACAAAACCTCGACCTCGCCCTTCAAATATTCCACTTTGCCGGCAAATTCCACCCCAATTTCTCCCACACTTACGACACTTTCCTCTCCATCATCACCCGCCTCGCTCGTGCCCGCCAGTTTCGCCGTTGCGAAGCCCTTTTGGCTGAACTCCTCGATTGCCACCTCAAATGCGGCGAGCTCATCTTTGTTACCCTTATTCGGAACTACGGCCTCGCATCTCGCCCCAGCGATGCCGTTCGGACGTTTCTTAGGATTCCCAAATTCGAGGTGAATCGGTCGGTACGTAGTTTAAATTGTTTGTTGAATGCTCTTGTTCAGAATAAGAAATTTGATTGGGTGCATTTGATGTTTAAGAATTGTAGGTCTGAGTTTAATGTTATTCCCAATGTTTTTACCTGTAATATACTTGTTAAAGCATTGTGTAAGAAGGGTGATATTGAGGGTGTGGTGAAATTGATGGATGATATGCCGGGTATGGGTATGATGCCAAATGTGGTTACTTACACTACTCTTTTAAGTGGGTATGTTTGGAAGAGGGATTTAGTGGGTGCTAAGAAGGTTTTTCAGATGATTTTGGATAAAGGGTGGGTGCCGGATGCGACCACATATACGGTTTTGATGGACGGGTATTGTAAGAATGGTAGGTTGATCGATGCGGTGAAGGTTATGGATGATATGGAGGAGAATGGGGTTGAGCCGAATGACATTACTTATGGGGTTATGATTGAAGCATATTGTAAGGAGAAGAAATGTGGGGAGGCGTTGAGTTTACTTGGTGATATGTTAGAGAAGAGGTATGTGCCAAGTCCTGCATTATGTTGTAAGGTGATTGATGTTTTGTGTGAGGAAGGGAAGGTGGAAGATGCATTGGTGTTATGGAGGAAGCTTTTAAAGAAGAATGTTACTCCTGATAATATCATATCGAGTACGCTTATTCATTGGTTGTGTAAGGAGGGGAAGATTGAGGATGCGAGGAAGTTGTTTAATGAGTTTGAAAAGAGTTCAGTTCCTGGTGTATTGACTTATAATATGTTGATTGCAGGGTTGTGTGAGGCAGGGGAATTGTGTGATGCAGGAAGGTTGTGGGATGATATGTTGGAGAAGGGATGTACTCCTAATGCTTTCACTTACAACATGCTAATTAAAGGGTTCTGTAAAATTGGAAATCCTAAAGAGGGGATGAGAGCTTTAGATGAGATGTTTGAAAAAGGATGTTTGCCTAATGAATCAACTTATAAAATATTGATTCAAGGACTAACTGATTCAAAACTGGACACTGAAATCATGAACTTGCTCTCCATTGTTGCTGACAAGGGAGATAAAATTGATACTAGTTCATGGAAAGTGCTTCTCAACCATGCTCTTACTGATGTTGATACTGGGGAAGTCCTTGACAGTATTCTACCGGGCGATGTTATGACATGAATCGTCATGCAGCATCCCAATATTGCATGTTCTTGTCCATTAAGAGTTGTAACCAGTTTTACCTAATTTGCTATCTAATTCGCCTTTTGAATTCGCCAATTCGCCCAAAATGAGCCAAAAATGAACCAAAACCGATCATAATTCGCTTTTCTCAATTCGCGATTCGCGATTCGTGGGGGGAATTAGGGAATTAGGTAACAGTGGTTGTAACAATTGTGTCACCTATATAGAGCATCCTGCTGACTTTCTTTTTGGTGTACAGATTTTGTCATTTGCCTTTCATCATTTAAGTTTATTAACATCCTATAGAGAGACATCAATTGTTTCTATTTTGTATCTTGTTGTGTAACACACTAATACAGTTAGCATACGCACTCATATAGTTAGCACTTAGCAGTGCCTGTAATGAGGCTCTTGGTGATGTTTAGTGGATGAGATAATTATAAATGTTGTACTATATTGGAACACAAATGTTGTATATTGAAATTGAAATTAAATTTTCACCATCTTATATACTTCTAGTTAATAGTGATGTTGATTTCTTGATTTTCATATCAAACACTTCCTTCGGTTTTTTAGTACTTGCAACATTTCCCGTCTTAGAAAGTTCTCTATTACATATTTTTAGCAATATATTCTCTTTCTCTCTTCTAGCCCATGGGTTTTTTTTTTGATCTCTCTTAATCTCCTTGATGCTTATGTACATTTCAACATTAAGAGCACTAAAAGTTAGAGGAAGTATATGTTATTCTATACGCAATAATTATGAGTTAATATACAACATTTGTTCTCAAATACCACCATAAAATGTTAGAAACAAAAAATCATCTATAATGGTTATGAATGGGCCTTTTTTTCTAGTATATATTTTTCTTTGAATGCAATTTCCAATAGCTTTGTTTGAAGCCCCATTTTGGTATTGATATTATTTTTGTAATTTAGTAAGGGAATAAGGGGTAAAATCGTCAGTTCAAAAGAGGACACCATAGGTCCCCCTTCCCTTATGTAATAGAGATATTTTTCTTTGAATGCAGGCTCAGATGCGTGTACAAATCCGGAGAGGACCTTCTAACATTAGCCTTCGTCCTTATTGTGGAGAACAGTTAACACGCATACCTAACAACTAAGAATTTAGCAAACAAACATCATCTAGGAATCTAGCTGTAAACATGAATGCCTGTCAACTTTTAGCTAAATGTGTCCTTCAGAATGTAAACCTGTAGTTCAGATCAAAGAAACTACAGATTTACACCTACAACTATAAAGGTTATCATAATCCATACATCAGAAATTAGCCTCCTCACACGTATCCCACCATTCTCTGGGGTTTCTTAACGCTTTTTTTCCCTTACCAATATATATGTATATAGGAAAAAAAGCTAGGACCTGCTGCAATCTCTTGAGCACCCACCTGCATATGATCAACAAATCCTCCACGACGAACAGCGAACTAGTCTTCTTCGGTTTGCCAGGAAAATCTTTGTGCTGCTACCATTATACTTCCTCTGTTTTTTAGATAACCCATTTTGACTTTTGACATTATTCACATATGTAACTTTGACTATCTTTTCTGATTTATACTTAAGAAAATATATAATTATGTGGGATCTTGTTAGATTTGTCTCAATGTATATATTCATAATATCAACGTTTTATAATTTTTGCCTATTGATAATTAGAGATATAAAGATTTAAAAGAGTGCATTGACATGTATTTCCAAGGAAAACGAGTCAACTAAAAAAAATAAAAATGGTAAGAAATACTGTGTAAATTTTTATTGGGACAAGAGCAGCTGACTGCTTTTTTCTGTGAGTATGCCCGACCCTTCAAAACATTACCAGCTTGAACACCACCCTAGCTTGTTGATCATCTCGAGTTCTCGACCCTCTTCGCTAAAAAGTCTAAAGTCTTGGCCTATGTATGTCTTTTTTCAAATAACCCCGACATTGTCAGTCATATCGCGGATAACCCTAAACTTGTAATTTGTAGGAGAGAAACTAAAAAGTGGGTTAAAATATTAAAAAGTAGATGACATGGGTGAAAAAAAAGGAAAAAGTAGATGTGACATGTTATCAAAAATAGAAAAAACAGCAGTGTGTAGATTAAAAAGAAATATATCAAAAAGAAAAGTGAGTAGATTAAAAAGAAACACATGTAGTATGGACAACGGTTTCAAAACAAAAATAATTAGGCCTTCTTTTTTAGATAACACCCAAAATTTCCTATCTAGACTTTCTCTCTCTTGTTCATATTCCACTCTAGTGGGATTTTGTGGCAGCAACAACTATTAACAAGAGCAATACCAACATCATCATCTTGGTCTTCATTTTCAATTGATTGAAATTTATGGGTGTTTCGGCAAAGAAACTAGTCAAAAGAGTAATGTAAACGTAGCTTTGTAAAATTTTGGTGAAACTCGGATATTTTGTGTCTTAGTGAATTAACAACAAAACTAACCCTCTTGTTTAACTCATGAACTTATTAAATAAAAAATTATCGTCGCATAGATATTAACATCTTAAGTTGGTAAATTTTATATTACAGTTCTATATTCGTTTTATTATACGTTGCTTAATTAGTGAAACGATAAAATAAAATAAATTTTAACTACTCACTAAAATTAATTATTTACTTAAACAAGTTTAAGTTTTTCAGGATATTACACGGGCCCAAATATCATGTCTAAAACTTGCTAATTTTGGTGTCATATCTGGTCAGAGTTGATCACCTTTTTTTCAAGTATATGGGCGTATGAGTTTATGCTTATGTACTTGTGATGCTCCTAGTTGATGTTAATGCTTCCTTGATCTAATTCTATTATATACTTAAAGAGCGAGTTATGGTATCCTCCCTGAAAAAATATCTCTATACCCCTAACTTAATATTTTAAAAAATTGTTTATTGACTCTTACATCTAATTTATAATTATTTAAAAAGGAAAAATTAACATTAGAGGTCTGAACTTTGGATGATAATTTTTAAAAGGTCTGAACTATTGATTAACCTGTGTAGAACACAACTTTAGGGGGTCTTAACTTTTAGCGGGCCTCGACGACTTAAAACTGAAGATTTTTTTTTAAATCTCACCTAGTTCCTACATCCATCCCTCAATTAACCCTCCTGATGTGACCCAAGTTTTACAAGTGATGACCTATTAAGCCAGTTTTAAGTCACTAAGGCCCGCTAAAAGTTAAGACCCCCTAAAGTTGGGACCTGCACAGGTTAATCAATAGTTCAGACCTTTTCAAAATTATCACCCAAAGTTCAGACCTCTATTGTCAATTTTTTCTTTAAAAACCTACCTCTTCAATCAACCCCTTAGATGATCCAATTTAAATATTAATGTTAAACTCTTCAATTAGTCATCAATTTAAACCCTTAATTGATTCAATCAATCAATCAATCAAATTATTTTTTTTCTAAATAAAAAAACTTGACGAATTAGCGATTTTATTTAACAAACCAATCCTCAATCAATCAACAATTTCCCTAAATACAATAGCATAATTGACCCTTCTACTCATCAATTTTTCATGCACAAGTAGAAATTATTATAACAATTCATACAAATCTTCTCATAAATCAACCAATTCCACTTACTTAATAGGTAATTGAGTATTTAGATGCCCATATATAGGGACGTCAATTGTGCGGGGCGGGTGCGGAGGATGGTCCCTCCACACTCACACCTGTATAAAATTTCCGTCCCCATCCCCTCCTTCCAACCATTGAAAGAAAAATTTTCAGACCCATCCCCGTCCCAACGGGTACATATTTACACCCATCCCTCCCCCACCACCTGCATGGATAGCCGCGCCCGCTCCGTACCCACATCGTACTCACTTCATGACCCGCAAGGCCGCAACTATCCTCGCAATAATTACAACCAATCTGCTAGTACTACAATTGCAAAATAAAATTAACAATAACATAAGTATATAAATTGCATTTTAATACTAATAAATATTCTAATATGTAATATGTTTTTTGATAATTAGTAGGGTATGAGATGGAAAAGAAGTAGGGCAGGCGGGGATGGGGCAGAGCGGGAGGGGGTGCGACGGGTATAGCATAAAATCTCACCCGCTCCACCACCCATTGCAGGTATAATTTTTTTTCTGCATTCCCGCCAAACGTAGACTTATGGGGGTATCCTACTTAACCCGTCCCACTACCAACCCTACCTATATTCTCTTCTTCTATAACACTATCAAACATCTCTCTCCTTTTTCTTTCTTTTGTAATGTAAATATTGTGTTTGCAACTAATTTTTCTTCTCTTTCCAATTACTCTAAGATGCCTCTTATCCATAGAAAAACACTATGTTGTAAAACATCATCGTTCGTCCGTCAATTATGACAATCACCATCACATATGTATTGACCTTGTTTCACTCGCTTAATCAGTCCTTTTTTTTTAGATTAAATTAGTTTGTGACATTGTATTTTGTAAATTTCTTTTTAGTTTTTGCCATTTTTAAATTATCATATGTTTGTTATTATGTCAATGTGTTGTAATTCATATTTCGTACATGAAATTTTACCAATCAAGAAAACTATTTTTAACACTTAACTTTTGGTACTAATGATAGAAAGTTAAAAGTAGGCTATATCTCTATTATATATGGTAAATAGGGATGTGCAAGTGCAACAGTCCAAAATCAGACCGGATCGAAAGCGGTTTGGACGGGGACCGGAATCATAGCTCGGTCCGGTGCGATTCTGGTTTTGGACCAGATTTTGTAATTTTTTTTTGCAAATTTTCATTTTTTTGTTTTTTTTTCTTTGTCTTATATAATCTTATTATTCTTCCTAATACAAGTTACAAGGAAATATGTTGCCACTAGTATATGGGTCCACGAGGTTCATAGCCACCTTCAGGTAAAAATGATTAGTTATCGCTCAACGCACGATCTACAAAGGGTTTTCTATCGCATATAGAGATGGTGCTGATGTTCGGGTCCATAATACGACGAGCCCACTAATATGTGACAAGACAAAAATACCTTCACCGGGAAGTAAGCCTCACATATTAGCTTATAGCCTTGCTAGCCCCCATAATCAATGAAGGGACAAGAATACCCTTGTTGGCAATACAAGTCACAATTCACATCTTAAACAGCTCCCTATAAATAGGGAAAACAACCCCATAACTCAGGTATCTAATCCTTACCACTTGAGAACTTCTCTCAATACTTTCTCCCTCTATAGAGCTAGCTACTTACTAACTTGAGCGTCGGAGGGGCAATCCGAGGGCTTCCTACGGGGTAGTTTCCTTATTTTGCAGGATTATAGCCGATCCAAATGAGTTTTGCTCGGATTAGACGGGGGGCACAACTTGAGACGACTTTTCAACTATCATATTCAAGTTTTTTACTTGAAACAAATCCCCGTCTCTCGCTTATCCTTGGTCCATTTGCAAATGGAAATGTTGTGAGCAATTAAATATGGAGGAAATATATGGAAAATTCGCCTGAATAAAATATACATGAAAATTGTTATCACTAAATAAATACTCCGCAAATATTTTAGGGAAATTTCCTCAGGTACCCCTGAGGTTTGACGTAATTCTCAAATTATCCTTCGCATTTGGGGAATTCCTCAAATATCCCTAAACTTTGTGTTTGGGCTCAAAATACCCTTATCATACACCGAAATTCAAGTGCATTAATTTCCTAAGGTGCCCTTGAAACTTAAATTTCGAACTTTAAAATTCAACAAGGGTATTTTGAGAATTAAGTCAAACCTCAAGGATACTTCAGAAAATTTCCCAATATTTTATTTGTGACATATTTTAAGTATATATATATATAAGCTGCAAAGTGCAACATACGAGTAAATTTTCACAAAAACTTCGTGATACAATTTTTTTTTAATATGTCATTGCTAGCTAGGTTAATGCGTTTTAATATTACAACTTTCAATATGTAAATTGTGACCGTAAAATCTTTGTTACTTATCTTGTTATATAAGTGTCTCTTTTTAACTTTTGATTTCAATTATTTAAATGGATAAAATTCAATTTTGTAGTACCAGCGCGATAACAATATTATACTCTCTAATTTTATTCTATTTTATGACGGGTTCCAAACTTGGAACAAGGTATAACAGAACAAAATAACATAAGTATGGTTACAAAATAATACTTTTTTTCCTATGTTTTTATAAAAAGATATCCTCCATGTAAAATGCATTTTTAGCATCTTGGACATATCATTCCTTATTGTACATAAGGCCGATATTAATAAGTTTATGTCCCCTAAGTCACGAACATCATTTCTGATAAGATTGGGTTAAGTATTCAGGGATCCCAAATGTACCAACTTACACGAAAATTAGATATCATCCGCGCAACACTAAAAGCTTGGTGTTTAGATAACAAACGCGCTTGGGGATCAATTGGCAACAACTATCTACACAATTGCAAGATGGCAGCGAAAATATCTCAATGTTAGGCGAAGCAAATATAGTCATGCACCAACGTCAACAGATCCTGCATGATGTCCGAATTGATTTGGAATATTGGTCTCAAAGGATGAAAGACCAGAACATCCAGAAGGGTGATCTCCCCACCCGCTATTTCTTCAATCGCATGAAACAACGCCAACGCCATAAACACCTCTACATGATCCAAAACAACTAAGGAGATCGGAGGGAAAGCCCTGAACAAATCTCTCAAACCATCCAAGAACGTTTCCAAGAGCTTTACCAAACACACACCCCTACCTCTCTGGACTCCCAGCAATGAGATGAACAAATAGACTTGGTATTCAGGGAGATGGCACTTCCCCGGCTAACAGAAGCCCAAGCTTCAAACTTGCTTTGTCCCTACACTTCTAAGGAAATTTAGTAGGCCATGTTTGACATCAATGACACAAAATCCTCAGGGATAGGCGGAATTCCATCTAAGTTTTTCAAGAATCATTGGTCTTTAGTAGGGAGTTTTCTCATAAAGGTTGTCACACAATTCCTTTATTTCGTCTGGGCACATCTTAAAAGAATGAAACAAGACTCTCCTAATCCTCATACCAAAAATAGCCTCGCCGGAAGAAGCGCACCATCTTAGACTAATCAGCCTCTGTAATACTATCTACAAATGTGCCACCAAGTGACTGGTTAATCGCATGAAGCCATTACTTCCACACCTCATCAATTACTTCCAAAATGCCTTCGTGCCAGCACGACACATGGACGATGATATACTAGTTAGTCATGAGCTAATTAATATGGTCAACCAACAGCGGAGGGCCTAAAAACAGTTAGCAATCCTTAAGATGGACATGAATAAGGCATATGATAGGGTTAGTAGGATCTTTATAACTAAGATCCTCACGGCCTATGGTTTTCCTGAACATTGGATCAAGGCCATCCATCAGTGTATCTCCACGGTTTCTTATCGCGCTCTCGTAAATGGGAAAATGACGGATATTTTCAAGCCACAATGCGGATTAAGGTAGGAAGACCCTTTATCCCCATATTCGTTTCTATTCTACATGGATATTCTTTCCCGCATGATGGATCTAGCGACAAATATTCACCTGTTTGAAGGTATAACCCTTCTTTGTGGGTGCCCGTCCATTTCCCACCTCTTCTTTGCAGATGATGCCCTTTTCTTCTTCAAGCCTTCACTTACAGCTTGCCTGGAAATCTCCACTCTTGTGTCCCAATTTTGTACGATATCGGGACAAATCATCAGCCTTTACAAGTCCTTTCTCAATTTTAGCCCCAACATTAGCTTGGAGCTCCAAGCCTAAAAAATATACTCAGAATGGACAGTCAAGATTCCTTGAGGCAGTACATGGGATCCCTAGTGGATATTCAAACCAGTAAAACCCGACATTTCACTACCCTGCTTGACAAGATTTCTACTACCCTTTCTAACTGGAACATCAAGTACATCTCTAAGACTAGTAAACTCGTTGAAAGGCTTATCGCGTACCTAACAAAAATAACCTAACTATTCCTCCTAACTAATGTAGTCGGGCAAGTAAGGATCGAATCCCAAGAGACTAACTGATTCAAAGTAGTTAAATTAACTCTAATTAATACTAAGCAAGTAATCAATATAAGTGATGATGAACTAATCTAAATAACTAAAGCAAATGAAATTATCAAGAGTGAATCAAAGACTAAAGACATCTAGGTTTAAGTATCCCCACTAATACGAATTAATGCCACAAACAATCCCTTTTCCCTTAATTAACTAATAAATAACTCATAGGATTGATGCGCCCTAATAGTACTAAGGATTTCTTTCGATCAATCAATAGCTTCCCTAACAATGCAATCATGCCTATTTTCATGGAGTCATGCAAATTAAGGACTTTAGACATAGCATCCTAACATCCCAACAAATTCCATCAACTACTTTCGTGATGAATTCCTTTATCTTAAATTAGGGTTCTAGATTCGATTAAGATTCAACTTTCGTTGCAAAAATAATCACATTCAAAATATACTATTTCTAGTCATAAATTGATAATTAAAACCAACCCTAAAATAAATGAATCATAAATTAATTAAAGTTCGGGAATTGGGAATTAAACAAGCATCAATTCATATTAGGGTTCAACCTAACCCTAGAACAGAAAACTACTCACACATGATGATTATAAAAAAAACAAAATAAATATTAAAAGAAAGCATGATTAACAATAATAATAAATAGAATAGAGAAGAGAAAATAATACTTGAATTAATTGATGAAATTGCAAACTTGAATGTCGAAAACAAGAACTTGAGGAAAGTAAGGAGAATGGCGTGAAAAATAACGTGAAGCGTCCAAGAGGAAGAAGTAACGTGATTTCCTCTCTAAAAGAATCTCCCCAACAAATTCTATCCAAAACCTATTTATATCTATCCAAATACAAGGAGTTTGACTAGGATTTGGACTCCTAAAACACTCTAAAACTAAGATTACGTAATATTGAAATTGGAGACCGCCATGGCCTTGCGGTAAGCTTGAAAGGACCGCCAAAGGGTGGCGGTTTATGCTGTTTTTTTGTTCTCTTGCTATCAAAAGTCCATTTTGTAGCTCCTTAGGCATGGTAATTAATGGTTACCAAAGCCATATCGCAATATATCTTCAAAATCATCGCAGGATAAAGCTATCAATCCATCAGAATGCTCCGCAATCATCCAAGCTTTCGTGCAAATCCCAATCAACTCCAATAAACGCCATAATCCTACAAAAACAAAACAAATATACCCGAGGAGAGCAATAGCGAAAAGTAAAGAATAATAGCTCTAAGAGATTAAATATATGGGAAAAATATGGTGAAAACACACAAATATATCACATAAAAATGAGTATATAGACGTGTTATCACTCGTACTCATCAATTCGGTACTCATAGCCTCAATTTCTCATATATTATGTGTCTTCCGCATACCCACCACCACTACAAATAAAATTGATGCTATGATAGCTAGGTTTTTCTGGAGCAACCATCAGGGGCAAGGAATTGCATGGCGAAGGAAAGAAGTTCTACATCAACATCGTGGTACGGGAGGCCTTGGTATACGTAATGTTGGAACATTCAATCAGGTCCTTCTCATGAAAAAAGTGACCCGCATTTACAAAAGTTCGCATCTTCTACTTGCTTGCGTGTTCGTCTCTTCTTCCTTGGAGCCAAAACTATATCATTGATCAGAACCGAAATCTTCGGGCACTAGGGGCCTACTCATGGTGGAACAACTGCTCCCAACTCACAGTGCCTAGAAAGTGGGTCATGGTCACCAAATCATAGCATCAAAACACAAATGGGTCCAGGGTTCTACCCCGATTTTTAGAGATAATGTTGCTCTAGTACAAGCAGTTTCCTCATAGTACAACAATTCATTGATCCTCAAACACATCGCTGGAACTCCAATCAGGTCTACCAATATTTCATTCCAAATAGTGCCCGCAGGATTTTAGGCTTGGAACTACCGCGGCATGGGCGTCCCCCTGATTCAATGTACTGGCATTACACCACTTCGGGGAAATTTACAACGAAATCAGACTACTTTATCCTTTTACGGGAAAATGAAATCTACAGCATGAAAACTCCACTGGAACTAGCATTCTTCCGCTACCTCTGGAGTTCGAGTACCATGCCCAAATGGAAACTGTTTTTGTAGAACATGTGGCATAACAGCCTAGCTGTAAAGGCCAACCTAGTACGGAGGGTTATAGGACAAGATCTCAATGCCCTATGTGTTCTACTGTTGAAGAAGACCTACATCATCGCTTCCGCACGTGCCCAAGCGCATGGCTATCTGACGAGGGGGACCACTAGCGGATTGTGGTACACTAGAAGAAACCCTCCAACAATGGTTGCCAGCTTGGATCCTAAAATTCATAAAGGAGGATGGGGAATAGGGGTTACGCCTCCCAACCTTCATTGCCACGCTATGGTGCATCTGGTGTGCTCGGAACAACATCATATTCAGTCATGAACCTGCTACTCCAGGGGAAATTCGTCACCTCATTTCAGAGGGCCTCAATCAATCACCAAGTTTTTTCCACCACCCCTCAGCCTGCGCTTCTTTCTAGGCCTGAGCCGCATCTGCCACTAGGCTTCCTTATAGTAGTCTAGGGCATCAACAACATGGGCACCCTACCATTACGCTACATATAGATGGAGCATGGGATGCATCTACACACCAAGGAGGTCATTCCTGGGCATGGGATACCACTGATCCACAACAGCAGATGGAGGAAGGTTTTCCTCTACACGCCAACTTCGCCCTTCAAATAGAAGCCATGGCTTGCTACCAAGCGCTCGAATGGGTCACACGCCATGAATATAACAATGTTCTCATCAAAACTAATTCCGCTCTACTGATCCGCGGCCTTTGATCCATGTTAAGTCAAGATATTTCCATACAATGGAATTTGCAGGCTATACAACAGCTAGCGCAACTGCTCCAGTGGTTGTTGGATAATTTAGAGTATTTGGTTGATTAAGTTCATGTAACGTATAACTTGAATAACTTGGTTATGGTGTCGTTGTTCAAGTTACGTTAAGTATGCACGTAGATTGTTTATGGTATAGTAAACAATAAGATTTGACTTCATGAAGAAAGCAAGAGAAAACTCAAGGTGAGCAGTGATATGCTCGCGACGATTCGATCGCGATTCGAAGAAACCAAGAGACAGCACAAGGTTGGGCAGTGAGGCAATCTCGACTCGCGAAGACTGTCGCAACTCGCGACAGGCTCGCTCGTGACTCGTGAGCTCTATCGCGGCTCGCGACAGGCCACTGTTCCTTCGTGTGTCTATGCGCTATGAACGGTTACTTGACAGTTTCTCTTGCTCTTGCGTGTATATAGTGGCATTTGTTCACAGATGAAAGTGGGTTCATATATTATTCTCTCCAAAAAGCACTCTCTCTTAAGTCTCTATTTTACATTGATCATCAAATAAAATTCATACAAAACTTATTCTCATTTTGACAAGATTCATACGAGCGTGACTCTTGTTGTTCTTCTTTATATCTCGGAAGTGAATTCCGTGCAACCCGTGCTTCGTATAGGGTCGGAATATTGCTTTTGGGAAAGTGTCCCAACACGCCTAGAAGATCATCATCCATATAGTAATCATCTTTGTTACCCTTATAGATAATCTAACAATCCAAAAGCAATATTTCTTGAAGATGGCTACGGTACGTGAGATGACTTCTAATTTTCAGAAACTTGACAAGTTTGAAGGTGTTGGTTTCCGTAGATGGCAAAAGAAAATGCATTTTCTTCTCACTTCTCTTTCGGTGCATATGTTTTGAGTACTCCAAAACCCGAGTTTGTGGAAGATGAAACTTTGGAGGCCTCAAGGAGAAGGAACAAGTGGGGAAACGATGATATATATCCGTGGTCATATTTTAAACGGTATGTCTGACACTTTATTTGATGTTTATCAATTTTATGAATCCGCTAAAATGCTTTGGGATGACCTTGAGTCAAAATACATGGCCGAAGATGCATCTAGTAAGAAGTTTTAGTTAGTAATTTAATAACTTTAAGATGAATGAAACAAGGCCTGTGATGGAGCAATTCCATGAAATTCAAAGGATTTTAGGAAGTTTTAAACAACACAATATTAGTATGGATGAAACATTTATTGTATCTTCAATAATTGACAAATTACCACCAAGTTGGAAGGATGTTAGAAATACTCTTAAACATAGGAAAGATGATATAAATGTGGAACAATTGGGTGCTCATCTTCGGATTGAAGAGGGCATTCGGGTTCAAGATGGACAAAAGGAGGTAAATCCTAATTCTTCTACCATTAAATGGTGGAGGATGGAAAGTTCAAAGACTCAAATCCTAAGAAGAGGGCTAATAATTTCACCAAAGGCAACAATTTAAGAAGCCTAAGAATGGTGGAGGTTTTCAACAACGTGGTTGTTGGGAGTGTGGCAAGCCCGGACACTTCAAAAGGATTGCTTCCTTGGAAGAGGAAATGAACAAAAAGAATGAGCAAGGTGGAGGGAAAGGCGAGTCTAGCCAATCCCAAGCCAAACAAGGTACTTGTCACAACTTTCATGTAATTCGAGTTTGAATTATATGTGTATGATTTTGAAATTTTTTTGTATAGGATGATTGTTCATGGTATATCGATTCAGGAGCTTCAAGGCATGTGTGCAAGGAGCGGTCTTCATTCAAAACCTTCAAGGAGGTGGACAATGGAGAAGTTCTATACATGGGAAATGACTCTACAGCTCAAGTTCTTGGTGTAGGACAAGTAGATTGTGTCTTTAGTTCCGGCAAATCTCTAGTGTTAAGAGATGTTGTATTTGCTCCGGAACTTAGGCGTAATCTAGTGTCAGGAGCTATCTTGAATCGAATAGGTTTTAAAATGGTCTTTGAGTCGGACAAGTTTATATTATCTAAGGGTGGTTTTTTGTTGGACTTGGTTATTTTGTAATGGTATGTTTAAACTCAGCATTTCAAATGCTTTAGTAACAATGTGTGTGTTATTAATGATAATTCTTCTCTTTGGCATTTAAGACTTGGTCATGTTAATTATAGAAAATTATATTCTATGGCTAAGGATGATTTAATTCCTTCTTTTGATCCAAGTATTGAGAAGTGTAGAACATGCATGCTTACCAAAATAACTAGGTGTTCTTTCCCTAATAATGTGGAAAGAGATACTAAATTGCTTGATTTAGTACATAGTGATCTTTGTGATTTTCATAGTACACCTTCTTTAGGAAACAAAAATATATAATAACTTTATTGATGATCATTCACGATTTTGTTATGTATATTATTGTCTACTAAAGATGAAGCCCTAGAAAAATTTGAGATCTATAAAAATGAAGTAGAATTGCAACTAAGTGACAAGGTTAAACGGTTTAGAACCGATAGAGGTGGTGAATTTCATAATCCTAGTTATTTCCAAGCTTTAGGAATAATACATGAAACAACCGCGGCTTATACACCACAACAAAATGGTATGCGGAAAGAAAAAATAGAACTTTACAAGAAATGGTAAATTCTATGTTATCCTACTCGGGTTTGAGTGATGGTTTTTGGGGTGAAGCGGTTTTAACGCTTGTTACATCTTGAATCGTGTTCCTATGAAAAAGAACAAAGTACCCCTTATGAATTATGGTACAAAAAAACCAAATCTAAGTTACATTAGAGTTTGGGGATGTAGGGCAATAGTGAAAGTGCCGGAACCTAAACGTAAAAAGTTAGGTGAAAGAGGAGTTGAATGCATCTTTATAGGATATGCTGCTCATAGCAAATCCTATAGGTTCTATGTTATAGAACAAAACGACTTTTGGTCGGTTCACACTATTGTGGAGTCAAGAGATGCAATTTTGATGAAAATAGATATTCATCGGTTCCTAGACCAAAGGAATAACTCCAAGTACCGAAATTCAAGAAATTGATCAAACTAATGATCAAGAGTTAGATGAACAAATTCTAGATGAAAATGTTGCATCTACATCAACTCAACCAAGGAGAAGTAAACGGGTTAGGAAAGAGAAATCTTTTGGCCCGGATTTTCATGTATATTTGGTTTGAAGGATCAAGAGATAGTGTTTTGACTAAATTTCCATATGTCTATAATGTGGAAGGGATCCTTTAACATATGATGAGGCCATGCAATCTCAAGATGCTTCATTTTGGAAGAAGCTATTGATGATGAAATGGACTCAATCATGGGGAATAACACATGGGTTTTGCGGACCTACCTCCTAAATGTAAACCAATAGGGTGCAAATGGATTTTCAAGAAGAAAATGAAAATCGATGGAACTATTGACAAGTTCAAAGCCCGGTTAGTGGCACAAGGCTTTTCTCAAAAGCCGGGTATCGATTATTTCGATACATATGCACCTGTAGCTCGAATCTCCACTATAAGATTATTGATTGCCCTTGCAGCAATTCATAATCTTGTGATCCATCAAATGGATGTCAAGACTGCGTTCTTGTATGGAGAATTAGATGAGGAGGTTTACATGAGACAACCGGTTGGATTTGTTGTCAAAGGTCAAGAACAAAAGTTTGCAACTAATTAGATCTTTGTATGGGCTAAAACAAGCACCTAAGCAATGGCATCAAAAATTTGATGAGGTAGTGTTGTCTAACGGATTCAAATTGAACAATTCAGACAAGTGTGTATATAGCAAATTTGATGACAATGGTCATGGTGTATGATTTGCTTATATGTAGATGACATGCTAATTTTTGGAACTGATTTATCCCAAGTTGAGTGGACTAAATCTTTTCTATCGTCTAAGTTCTCAATGAAAGATTTGGGGGAGGCGGATGTCATTCTAGGAATTAGAATTAAAAGAAGCAAAGGTAAATTGAGTTTGTCTCAATCTCACTACATCGAAAAGGTTCTTAAGAAATTCGATGTTAGTGGTTGCTCTTTGTGTCAACTCCAATGGACCCTAGTGAGAAATTACTACCTAATGTAGGTAGTGCTGTATCTCAACTTGAGTATTCAAGGGTGATTGGATGTTTGATGTATGCAATGACGAGTACTAGGCCGGATATCGCATTTGCGGTAGGCAAACTAGTAGGTATACTAGTAATCCTAGTGTACAACATTGGCAAGCTATTCGTCGTGTATTAAGGTATTTACGAAAAACCAAGGACTATGGTTTATCCTACAGTGGATATCCTTCGGTTTTAGAAGGGTATTCAGATGCAAGTTGGATCTCTAATAAAGAGGATCACTCTTCTACAAGTGGATGGGTATTTCTACTTGGGGGAGGTGCTATATCTTGGGCTTCCAAGAAACAAACTTGCATAGCGGATTCCTCCATGACTTCGGATTATGCTTTGTCTTCCGCAAGCAAAGAGGCGGAGTGGTTGAAGAATCTCATGATTGAGATTCCTTTGTTGCCAAAACCGATATCGCAATAGCGATTCATTGTGATAACGATGCTGCTTTGGCAAGAGCATATAGTCAAGTATATAATGGTAAGTCAAGACACATTGGTGTGTAGCTACATCCAAGGACTTATCAAGGATAGTGTAATCGCTGTTGACTATGTACGTACAACGTATAATCTAGCGGATTGTTTTACAAAGGCCTTGGCTAGAGATAATGTAAAGAGGATATCGGTTTAGGATTGGAGCCCCTGAGAATCACGAATGAGGAATCTTAACTTAACGCCCAATATGACGTTGGGTCTTAAGTTCAATAAGATTAATTTCTTCATTTAGATGATTGTAGAACTTTATTCATCCTAAGTTTATAGTTCTATAACTGTGTTGTATATGGAGGTTGTATAGCTTAATAGGTCTCTTGTTTATGCTTTTCACAGTAGCATGTATTTTAGAGATCTACCTATGTAATGTGAAGTTTAGCCGCTTCAAGAAGCTAGTGGGGCATAGCTTTGATACACTTATGAATAGATATGGACACAAGGCTTTATGTGTCGGTTTATAATGAGTTTAAGTAATTTTATCTTGTGTGTATAGTATCTTCGGGTTTCCATTATGTATTGAAATTGGTTCAATCGTTATCGACACCAATTGGATACGGAAACTTGAAATGTGTACTTTACTATATGAAAGTTCAAGTTTTATACACTTTCATTTACGCATGAGATTGTTTGTTTTGATGGTATTCAGTGCTTATTATCTTTTAGAATACTCTAAATGGGGGAGGATTGTTGGATAATTTAGAGTATTTGGTTGATTAAGTTCATGTAACGTATAACTTGAATAACTTGATTGGTTATGGTGTCGTTGTTCAAGTTACGTTAAGTATGCACGTAGATTGTTTATGGTATAGTAAACAATAAGATTTGAATTCATGAAGAAAGCAAGAGAAAACTCAAGGTGAGCAGTGATATGCTCGCGACTCGCGACGATTCGATCGCGACTCGAAGAAACCAAGAGACAGCACAAGGTTGGGCAGTGAGGCAATATCGACTCGCGAAGACTGTCGCGACTCGCGACAGGCTCGCTCGCGACTCGCGAGCTCTATCGCGGCTCGCGACAGGCCACTGTTCCTTCGTGTGTCTATGCGCTATGAACGGTTATTTGACAGTTTCTCTTGCTCTTGCGTGTATATAGTGGCATTTGTTCACAGATGAAAGTGGGTTCATATATTATTCTCTCCGAAAAGCACTCTCTCTTAAGTCTCTATTTTACATTGATCATCAAATAAAATTCATACAAAACTTATTCTCATTTTGACAAGTTTCATACGAGCGTGACTCTTGTTGTTCTTCTTTGCGGGCTTTAGTGGGCTGGGCTCAAGAAATCTGGCCCACGACCCACCCACCAATTTCACGGTTCGAGCTGGGCTGGACCGGGCTTTTTGCAATCCCGACCCACACGGCCCATGAGGTGGGCTGGGTTGGATGGGCTGGATTGGCCCGCACTGTTGGCCATCTCTACCTAGAAGATTCATCATCCATATAGTAATCATCTTTGTTACCCTTATAGATAATCTAACAGTGGTGTCAGGTAATGAAGGTTTCTCGGAACCAGGTTCAACAGGCACATGAAATGGCAACTTGGTGCCGATCACAAGATGTTTCTATTTTTACGTTTTAATTTAGTACGTCTCCTTGATGTCAAAAAAATATATGTTTATGAAAATGTGACGATGTTAATTACTTTATTATTAAAAATGAGGTTAACTATCTTAGATTATTCTACAAAATATATATCACGATTTGTGGACAATACATCGCGCGAGTGATGCACTTGAAGGAGGGATACTTATCGAACATTGCGACACCTGTTGAGAAAAGAGAATCGACAATATTAGTTGATTTTAAAGCGCTATATTATTGTTAACGTTATTTGTATGTTTATTGCAAAGTATAACAATTATGATGATTATTATTGTTAACCTTTTTGCTCATGAGTATTATATTTTTTTAGTAATAACATAATCAACTAATAGTAATATAAATAATATAATAATACAATTATAATACTATATAATCATAGTGGTACTTTAATTTAAAAATTAATTTTAATTTATCTATCATTGACTATATGGAACTTGTTGGGTTTGATTGAGCTTGGTTGAATATGATTGGAACTTACTGAAATTTATTGGACCTAGTCAAACTTAATTGGACATCATTGAAACTTATTTAAACTTATTTTGAACTAATTAGACCTAAAAACTTATTTTTTGTAACTTAAAGAGAACGTTTAATGAGTGTCAAATATATGTGGGATATTTTGGAGTCATGCGACCAAAACTTTACCACTTCGGCTTCTTAATTGGGCTTTTTTGCAGTTGGGATTAAGCATTTCTTTTCAGGAAGTTAGATTGGACTTGAAAACTTAATTTTTACATGAGGTTAGGGTTTAAAACTGAAGAATTTGACACATGTTCCTATCCAATTAGGTTCCTAATAAGACACAAGTCATCATTTGTCTTTTTTCTTATTTACAATTGTTAGAGTGAAAATGGAACTAGATTCTTTTGTTTAGGATTGTTTAATTACTATTGATTATAATTTTGTATTTGACAAAATAAGTCCTAACACTAATTATTGATACCGTGTCATGCATGAATCTTGTAACTCAATCAATTACTTTTGTTCGATAGATGGTAGTATGATGTTATTTTTTTTCCTTTTGAGCTGTTAGATATGTTTTATGTATTTTGAATAACATAATGAGGGCTTTCAAGTTCAGAGTTAATAGCTTTAGGATTGGGTTACATTAAGAACATTCCACGACATATGTTTGATATAAGAAAGGTATTGAGTGGAGGTTCAAAAGAGTGTTGTTTATACACTGTTAGTTGATAGCCAAATATTGTCAAATATTTATATCAGTCCAACTCTCTTAAATTTTGTATTGAAGATGAACTTGAGAACAATTTGCTGGAGTAGAAAAACCGAAATGTCAAAAGTTGCTAACAAGTGAAATGATAATATTATTCAAATTGATTACACTGCTGGCAAACTTCTAATTGACAATACTACCCAAAGAGCTTAATAGAAAAGGATATGCCAAACTAAACTAATGGATGTTTCTTTGGCCACAGATTATGATTCTCATAAAGGAAATCAAGAAGAAGAAACATCAATAAGGAACAGATAAATTAAACTTAGTAAAATTAAACACTAATGTATTTATCATACATCAAAATTTTACAGTCAAAATTGCACCACTTCCTCTAATATAGAGAAAAGAAAAAGAATACAGCAGCAATGAAATAGACAAACAAAAGATACAAGTGGGCAGTTGAAAAAGCAGCAGCTGCATCACTAAAAGTTGATGCATCTGAACAAATAGAAAGAATACCTATATCAGCAGTGCAAAATTCTTTTCAGCTTGAAGACTAGTCATGTAGTCAAGCTATGGCGCCAACAATAGTTTCTATTTCAGAAGGACGCCACAGTGTCTTCATAATGCAGAGTAGTCCTTCTTTATCGTTATTATGAGTGATCTTCCAGTGAAGCGACTTAGCGATGCTCCCTATCTCGGAAATGGTCTCAGCATCATCCCTTACTATCAACCGACCTCCTGGCCTCAAAATTCTGTCTACTTCTGCCATTACTGAGACAAAATTGCACCTGTTACCAGGAAAAGAAAATACTATCATAACATGATGATATAAAAAAAGGTCTCTATAATCATATTCAATCATTAGCATCTGTTGTCGAACCTTTTCTTGAGATCAAAGAAGAGATGATCTGCATGAAGGAGATCATAAGATCGTGGGTAGGTACTAAACGATTCACACCAGTCGTGGTATATTCCAAATAGACCACGCTCGTATATAATAGGAAGAGTGTCCGATGAATTGACAGGAACTACATTCATCACCCACAGTTTCAAATCCTTCAGAGCTGCAGCAAATCTGTTAAAGAGTAACATTTAAGGCAGCGTTCAGCTAACAAACACATTAGGGAAGTAGGGCAAAGTTCAGTCACTTGTTATCTGCATTATACTAAAATGATAGGCTTATTTTTATATATTACTAACATAGGTCCCTTACTGCTAGTCACGGGCGAAGCTAGAAGGGAGGGAGGCAGAGGCCTCTTCAGCCCATTGTTTTACTAAGCTCCCCCCCCCCCCCCACCTTTATTTTAGGATATGAAGAAAACAGTTCTAGATTTAATTGTGTAACCAAACTTAGCTCAACGGTACCTAGCCTCGGTGGCTATTTTCTGGGGTTCGAAACCCATCATTACTAAATGCTCTGTTTTTATACTTATTCTTTTCCTTCACTCGATAGCTTGAAAGACTCTTATAGCCTACAGTTTCAGGAATTTGGAACGCATTACACATGCTTCTTCAAGCACAAACTTCAAATTAAAACTCTAATATCCAATATTGCCTGATTAAGTCAATAGTTCAATATGGTAATTAAAATACCTTTTCAAAGTTTTAATTTTAAAGCTCAAAAAAGAAAACAAAAAAAAAAAAAAGAAACAACCTGCACCCAATTCACCAAAGGACAGCAGTGGAGCATTGGAGAAGGCAAGCAGCCATTCTTTCCAAAGCTTCCATCAACAATTCAACAGCAATGTTGCTTTGTTATTTGTTTTTTCTTTTTTGTAGCCCATTACAGATTTCTTTTTATTGGTTTTCGGGATTGGTAGGCTAAATTATTCAAGATCATGCATTTTCCAATCAATTTTGGCAAAATTGAGTTTAGGCGTAAGATGGAGGATGATTTTCTTACAAAATGTTTTAGCAGTATACATAAAGAGATTGTTGAAAGGATTAGTGTGGATTCTATGGTTGATGATTTTGCTTCTATGAAAGAATGTAGAGTACCATTCAAATGATACTTTCTTGGAGGTATAATAAATCTCTAACTGTGGGATGTTAGCCTGCCCTCTAACTCCTCACATGAACAGTACAGTCTCTACCTTAGCTAACGACTTATTAGTTCTTAGGGTAAGATTGCTAACTCAGCTAGCAACTTTACTATTCATGATAGAGGTTAGAGGGAAGACTAACATGTAACAGTTAAAGATTTATCATTTCTCTACTTTCTTATAACACTTAAGTTAATTTCAGTAGTTCTGTACAAAATTCAAATTAAGAGTTCAACCCCTGCCAATTTAAATCCCTAGCTTCGCTGTGATGCTAGTCGTCCCATCAATAGTTCCGTTCTACACATTCTCCATTTTTTTTCAAGTGTGGCAAAACTTATAATAAACGCCGTTATATACTTGGTAAGAGACTATTTTTAAAGGAGAAAAAACGTATATAACCTTTGCATGGTTCGCCAGGAAGATTCTTTAACATTATTAGCAGAAGTTGATTCAGATACTGCACTTTTATTGATTCAGATGAAGCTGTTTACAGACTTCCAAATTTGTTCAATATCAGTTCATGCACTCATCCATAACTTTCACATGGTATGTTTTCATCTATGCAAGCTAAAACAATTCATAAAGCAGAATTCGCCAGTTTAATGCATTTGCAACCCTAAGTCTATGCTGATATATCTGTAGTAATAAACTTCATCACAGAGAACTAATAGAAAAACTATAACAAGAATTTTGGATTGATGTAGCTTTAAGGAATGATAGCTATTTAAAATCTTACCCTCCATATGATGCTTTCATGTCCATGACATTCCTCACAGACAGCCAGTCAACTCCAATCCCGTTCAAATATGAATTGGCAATTACATGTTTCCAGTGGTTATAGTCATCCGTGAAGTCCTGGGGAGAAGCTCCAACAGCAGAACCCTTCAACCAGTAAGGAGGTACCTCCAACCTTGATGGCCAAGGCGCTGGCCACCGAGACCCGCGTTCAGATGGATCTTTGGCCACTGTGTGTATGCACTGCTGTAGTGGTGTATACCTGAGAGAAGCACATAGTAACTAAATCTAGAAACAAAGACTAATCCTCCAAAATACAACAGAAACAAAAAGCAGCCTTTACAAGTCTAAATCATTCTACTTTGTTTTCCTCCTATGTAGAAGTACAAATGACATATCTTAGTGAGATGCTGCAGCAGCAAAGGAAACAACTCTGCTTCTAATGTATTTTAATTTCATTTTCGACCTTTTTAGCTTCTTAAACAGGTAACTCAGGAAAGGAAATGACATGATACTAAAATTATTTCATCTATCCCAAGTAATGTTTGCATTATCATGATTACTGTACGACTAAAAGGTGCACGAAAGCATCAAGTTTTATGGCAAAGCATAAGCAGTAGTTGTGATCTTTGGTACTCAAAGAATGTGGCTGCAGATACGAAAATCAAGATATTACATCAACAAAGCAGCTAAACCACAAATGAAACAATAGGCTTAGGTATATGTTAGTCTTATGTGCTGCGCGGTTCGAGTTGTGATTTCTTTTTTGCCTTGTCAGGGTGTTATGTCTAGAGTCTCGACTCGTTATCTAAACACTTGGATATATGTGGAGAGCTTCTAAGGGAAGCTGGTTATCGGGCCAAACCCATTGCACATTCTTTCTCTTTTGAAGAGGTCACCCTCCTTTTAGTAGCGCTTTTCAATTGAGAGATTTCTTGCAGGATCCTTGCTAAACTTTGGGGCTATTGCTTGATAAACTACTCATATTCCAGCTAGAAAAAGACACGCACACACAAACTGTTAGAGCTCGCAGCGGAAATGTGGCTTATACTAGATAATATAAAATTGATACTTCACGAATAATATAATATTTTGGGATAAAATAAATAACCACTATGAAGGAAACACATGTAATATATAAAACTAAATTCTTTGATTTGAAGGAAAGATAAAATTATGTTTTAACTAAACTTTTCTGATGTGAATTAACAATGAATTAAATTTATACACTACATCCTATGCCTTTTATATAATAAATTAATGCTAAACAACGAATGGCTGAAACTATTTAACTAAAGAAACAACGTAACATGTTGTTTGCAAAATATACTCCTTTCATTTTGCATTTTGCCATCACACAACCATTTTCCTCTCCTAGAAAATCTCTTTTCCATTCACATTATTTATCTATTCTCAATTTAGAGAAACATATGATATGGTTAATTTTTAGCCATATATTCCCACAATTCTCCACCTCGTTCATAATTTGAAAACATTCAAATTTTGGACGAACAAATTGCGTAATTTATATCCGGTTGCACCATTATGATAATGACTGCCTACGTACCCTTCGACCAGGATCAAACCAATCGTAGTTCCATTTGTTTTTCATGTAATATCTAACATGGGATAATATTTAGTAATTCCAAACAATGTTGGAATTTATTTCCTGACACAACTTTGGTCAACATGTCTGCAGGGTTCTCATTTGTGTGCACCTCTAATAGAGAAATATCGCCTTCTTCTATAACATCTCACACAAAATGATATCTCACATCTATATGCTTGGTTCGAGCATGATGAACTTGGTTTTTAGCCAAATGAATTGCACTTTGGCTATCACAACTAAGATTCACACATTCCTGCTTCATCCCCAAATCATCTAGAAGTCCCCATAACCACAATGCTTCCTTCACTCCTTCTGCCATAGCCATATACTCAGCCTCTGTCATAGATAGAGCCAGTGTGGCCTGTAACATTGATCGCCAACTAACCGGAGCACCATGTATTTTAAATACATAACCAGTAGTAGATCGTCGTTTATCTAAATCCCCGGCATAATCTGAATCTACGTAGCCGCTTATCTGACATGTATCTCCACCAAAGCACAATCTTGTGTCAATGGTACCTTTTAAGTACTTTAAAACTCATTTCACTGCTTCCCAATGTGCCTTACCCGGGTTTGCCATGAACCTACTGACAACACTAACTGCTTGTGAAATGTCTGGACGTGTACAAACCATGGCGTACATTAAACTGCCAACTGCACTAGCATAAGGTACATTATCCATGTATACCTTATCTTCCCCTGTAGTGGGAGATTGTTTACTAGAGAGTCTAAAATGCGGAGCCAATGGAGTCACCACTGACTTAGCACCTTTCATCCCAAACCTTTCTATAACTCGCTCAATGTAGCCTCTTTGGCTCAAGAACAATTTTTGGCTTGATCTTTCTCTTCTGATCTCCATACCCAGTATTTTCTTCGCAACGCCCAAGTCTTTAGTCTTAAACTCTTCACTGAGTTGAGTTTTTAACCTATCTATCTCCACCTTGCTCTTAGAAGCAATAAGCATGTCGTCTACATACAATAGGAGATAAATATAATCATCTCCATGAAGTTTGCGAATGTATACACAACAATCGTAATTACTTCTGGAAAAACCTTGTTTTAACATAAATGAATCAAATCGCTTGTACCACTGCCGAGGAGATTGCTTCAATCCATAAAGTGATTTCCTCAAGCGACATACCTGATTCTCTTTACCCTCAACCTTAAATCCCTCAGGTTGATACATATAGATTTCCTTATCCAAGTCACCGTGTAAGAAGGTTGTCTTCACATCGAGTTGTTCCAGCTCAAGATCTCCATGAGCTACAAGACTCAACAGCACCCGAACAGATGTATGTTTTACCGGCTCATCATCCTCCACCGAGAGTGCATATTCCACCAAATTCAATTGCCACTAGTCTAGCCTTATATCTCATTGCTCATCATACTAAAATATCTCATTGTAATCAACACCTTCTTTCTGTGCAAATCCCTTAGCCACTAGTCTAGCCTTATATCTTGTACCACCTGACTTAGTAGGATCCTCTTTTCTTTTATACACCCACTTACAACCAATAGCAGACTTTCCTATGGGCAATGGGACCACCTCCCATGTCTTGTTCTTATGAAGAGACTGCATCTCTTCCTCCATAGCAATAAACCAACTCTCACTATCCTTATCTTTGATAGCTTGTTTGAAGGTAACCGGCTCATCATCCTCCACCGAGAGTGCATATTCCACCAAATTCAATTGCCCATAATGCTTCATAGGCTTGTCGAACCCATATTTGTGGACTGGTTTATAATTCCTCTTTGGCCTAGTGGTTGCCAAAGAATCTTGCTGCTGTTGTTGTAGTACATGTGCATTTTCTTGTTGAACCTCGTCATGATCAAGCTCATCCTCCTCCTCCTCATCTTGAGTAATATTAGGATGCTCATGACTAGAATATTGTTGGTCTCTAGACTCTATCTCCACCACTTGAGTATTTATAGTCATTCCAACATCACCATCATTAGGCAACGTAGCTTTTGATAAAGCTACCATAGATTTTTCATCGAAGGTCACATCCCTGCTTATTACAAACATTTGATCTTCTACACTCCAAAGGCGATAACCATTGACCCCTTTTGCATAGCCTAAGAAGATTGCTTTCTTGGCTCTCATGTCAAGCTTGTTATCCTTAACATAAAAATAAGCAGTGCATCCAAAGACTCGTAGTTTTTCATAATTAGCTTGTTCACCTGACCATACCTTGTAAGGTGTATCTCCATCTAAACTAGAATGTGGAGATCGATTTACTATGTAACAAGCTGTAGCAATCGACTCTGCCCATCATTCTTGACCTAATCCAGAATTAGAGCGCATACACCTTGCTTTCTCAAGTAGTGTACGATTCAATCTTTTTGCAACGCCATTTTGTTGTGGCGTACCTTTGACTGTCCAGTGTCGGACAATGCCTTCCTGATCACAAAACTCCCTGAAAGCTCCCTCTGTATATTTTGTGCCATTATCGGACCGCACAGTTTTAAGCTTTCTACCTGTTCTGTTCTCAACCATTGTTCTCCACCGCTTGAAAGTACCGAATACCTCATTCTTATGCTTAAGAAAATAAATCCAAGCATACCTAGAATAATCATCAACAAATGTAACAAAGTACCTAGAACCACCTTTGGAAGCAACTTTAGCCAGACCCCAAACATCAGTGTGCACATAGTCTAACAATCCTCTGCTTTTGTGCTTGCTTGTAGAGAACTTTACCCTGTGTGCCTTTCCATATACACAATGCTCACAAAATTCCATTTGTGGCTTCTTCATATTCTTCAACAAACCTTGTCCACTAAGCAATGATAGACCCTTTTCTGACATATGCCCAAGGTGCATGTGCCATAACCTCGTGCATTCGGTTTGGTATTTACTTCCACTGATTCCAACTGCTAAATCACCTACAACAGTTGTCCCCAAAAGAGGATAAAGAGTTCCATGACAAATTCCCTTCATCACTACCAAGGAACCACGAACAACTTTCAAAACTCCATTTTCCAGAATTATTTTACAACCATTTTTTTCTAATAATCCAAGAGAAATAAGATTTTTACGTAAATCTGGAATGTGTCTCACATCCGTCAATGTTCATATTGCTCCATCATGCATCTTGATTCGTATGGTACCTATTCCCACAGTTTTACAGGCATTGTCGTTTCCCATCAAAACTGTACCACCATCTATACTTTGGTAGGTAGTAAACCACTTCCTATCTGGGCACATATGATGTGAGGCTCCTGAATCAAGCATCCATTTACCGCAGATTTCATTGCATTGTTATGAGACGACTGAAAAACAATCTTCTTCATCATCTGAAACATAACTTGCCTCTTGCTTCTCAGATTGTTTTCCCTTAAAGTTGTTATTGTGTTTCTTGAAATTCACCCTCTTGTTTGGGCAATTTGCTTTAAAGTGGCCAAGCTCCCCACATTTAAAGCACGATCTTTCTGCAAAAAGGTCTAGATTTTGATCTAGACTTTCCTCTCTTGCCTTTTCCTCTTTCATTACTCCTTCCTCTATTTGCAAACAATCCCTGAGCTTGTTCGTTATATTCTCTCCCATTACTAGACATCATTCCACTTGTAGCAACCTTTCGAAGGTCATCCGCTAAAAGTGATGTTCTAGTCTCATCCATGGTTAGAGTTTCACCCACAAGCATTAATGTTTGAACTAGATTTTCATAGGACTTTGGTAATGAAAGTAATAGCATGAGCGCTTGGTCTTCCTCATCAATCTTCACATCAATATCTTTCAAGTCTGATAAAATCCTATCAAACTTATTGATATACTCTCGGATTGAGGCACCTTCTTCCATCTTGCAAGTATACAATTTGGATTTTAAGTAGATCCTGTTTGTTAGAGTTTTCGTCATGAAATTCGACTCTAACTTTTTCCACACACCTGCAGCCGTTGCTTCCTCATTTACCAACAATGCAACATCCCTCTCAAGACATAAGATTATGGCTGCTCGCGCTTCAAGGTCTAACTCTTCCCAATCCTCATCCTTCATATCGCTAGGTTTCTGTTCTTTTCCCGCTAACGCTTTATGCAGCTTTTGCGATATAAGCAAATTTTTCATCTGCATCCTCCAATAGGAAGTCATTTTTCCCATTGAATTTTTCAATCTCATATTTCCCAACTTTTACCGTTCCACTAGTAGAAGCCATTATAAACCTTTTTCAAAATAAAAAAGTTTAACTACTTATAATATTTTAACGTTGGCTCTGATACCAATTTGTTAGAGCTCGCAGCGGAAATGTGGCTTATACTAGATAATATGAAATTGATACCTCACCAATAATATAATATTTTGGGATAAAATAAATAACCACTATGAAAGGAAACACATGTAATATACAAAACTAAATTCTTTGATTTGAATGAAAGATAAAATTATTTTTTAACTAAACTTTTCTGATGTGAATTAACAATGAATTAAATTTATACACTACATCCTATGCCTTTTATATAATAAATTAATGCTAAACAACGAATGGCTGAAACTATTTAACTAAAGAAACAACGTAACATGTTGTTTGCAAAATATACTCCTTTCATTTTGCATTTTGCCATCACACAACCATTTTCCTCTCCTAGAAAATCTCTTTTCCATTCACATTATTTATCTATTCTCAATTTAGAGAAACATATGATATGGTTAATTTTTAGCCATATATTCCCACAATAACACAGTGCTAGGATTAGTTTCTATATTTTGCAAAAATCAGCAACTTGTTCTACATCTGGTATCAGAGCTAGGATTAGTTTCTATATTTTGCAAGTTTGTTATTTGAATAATGGCAGCAGCTACAAATAACACAGTGCAAGTTCAACTCCCAAAATTGAACGGGAAAAACTATGATAATTGGTCCATTCAATTAAAGGTGTTTTTCCGTTCTCAAGACATGTGGATTATAGTGGAGAATGGTTTCACAGATGTTACTGAGGCAGCGGCATATGCTGCACTTAGTCAGGATGCCAAAAATACTTTATTGGAAACACGCCGAAAAGATCAAAAGGCGTTATATCATATTTTTCAGGCAGTGGAGGAGCCTGTATTTATAAAAATATCTATGACAGAAACATCGCATGAGGCATGGAAAATTTTGCGAAGTTCTTTCAAAGGTGATGAACGTGTCAAGCAGATACGTTTGCAAACACTACGAGGGGAATTCGAGTCACTATGCATGGATGACTCAGAATCAATATCAGCCTATTTTGACAGTGTACAATTAATTATCAATCAAATGAGAATTAACGGTGAAAATGTTGAAGATGAAAGAGTTGTACAAAAGGTTATACGATCTCTAAATAGTGATTTTGATGGTATCGTTTCCGCTATCGAAGAAGCACACAATTTGTCAACCTTGTCCATTGATAGGTTGTTGAGCTCGTTGACATCTCATGAGCAAAGAATGAGACAACGAGGTAAAAGTTCCAATTCAGAACAAGCTTTGCAAACTAGAGCAAATGTGAGCAACCGTGGTGGTTACCATGGTGGTCGTGGACGAGGTCGTGGTAGAGGAAGAGGTAGTAATTTCTCTTCTTATAACAGAGATAAAAATGTGGAAAGCAGATCTACTGGAGACTCGAAAAAGACACCGTTTGTACGCCGTGATAAATCAAAAATTCAGTGTCACAGATGTGAACACTTCGGACATTATGCATCTGAATGTCGAACCAAATTGAAAGAAAATCACAATGAACGAGCTAATGTCGTTGAAGCCGATGAGAGCTTAGTTTTGGCTTGTAAAGAAGGTTCGGATAGTGAGACTAGCAATGTTTGGTATCTAGATACAGGTTGCAGCAATCATATGACCGGAAAGAAGGAATTATTCTCCTTCTTGGATGAATCTCTGCACGGAGAAGTCAGCTTTGGAAATAAAAGCAAAGTTCTTGTCAAAGGTAAAGGAAACATTAATATCCAGTCAAAAGACGGTACTAATGTTACTATTGTTGATGTATATTATGTACCTGGGATATTTTGGAATTTATTGAGTTTGGGTCAACTCACAGAAAAAGGGCACAAAATCAACATTAAACATGGTGTCTGTGAAATTAAAGGAAAAAATAACAAAACAATAACTAAAGTGAGAATGACAAAAAATAGAATGTTTCCTTTACTTCTTCAGCCGAAAGATGTCATGAGTTTTCAAGTGATGATGGATGATCACAACTGGTTATGGCATTTACGTTATGGTCATTTAAATTTTCGTGGTTTGAAGTTATTAGCATAGGAGGAGATGGTGTCAGGTTTGCCTATAATTGATGTACCTGACAACCTTTGTGAAGGCTGCATTCCCTCGGAAGCATCACCGAGACTGTTTTCCTATTGGGAAATCAAGGCGTGCTTCAAAACCATTGGAATTGGTTCATGAAGATATATGTGGACCTGTTGAGGTGGAGTCTCTTGGTAAGAAAAGATTTTTTTTACTCTTTGTAGATGATTTTAGCATGAAAAATTGGGTTTATTTTCTGAAGAAGAAATCCGAAGCATTTGAAAAGTTCAAAGAATTCAAGGCATTTGTTGAAAAGCAAAGTGGTTTTGTTTTGAAGACATTGAGATCCGATCGTGGAGGAGAATTTACACCGATGAATTTTATGATTATTGTAAGAAAGAAGGCATTCATCGACAATTGACAACTAGCTATACACCACAACAAAATGGAATAGCTGAGAGAAAGAATAGAACTATAATTGAGATGGCAAGAAGTATGTTGAAGGCAAAATCTTTGCCAAAGCCATTATGGGCAGAAGCGGTAGATTGTGCTGTATATCTATTAAACATTTGTCCCACGAAGAGTGTTCGTGGAATGACACCAGCAGAAGCATGGAGTGGCGATAAGCCCGATGTATCCCATTTGCAAGTATTCGGTTGTGTCGCTTATGCGCACGTACCAGATCAGAAGAGGAAGAAACTTGATGATAAAAGTCGAAAATGCATTTTTATTGGCTATAGTAAGTCAACTAAGGGTTATAAATTATATGATCCTGTAAACGGAGATGTTATAATCAGCAAATCAAATGAGGTTGTTACTGAAGAGAAATCTCTTGATGATGCTAGTAAGACCATTGATTCCACAGCTTCGAGGTCAACGTCAAAAGATAGTCCTATTGTGAGAACATCTTCAAATCCTTCCTCTCCGAATAAACTAGGTCCTAGAAAACGTGCTATGCCTTCCAAATTTAAAGATTATGTAGTATCGAGAGATGATGCTGATACAGATGAAGATATCACTGATGAATCGTTGGTGAATTTCTGTTTGTTTGCCGATTGTGATCCAGTCTCATTTGAAGAAGCTGCTGCTGATGAGAAGTGGGTTCAAGCCATGAAAGAGGAAATTCATTCTATTGAAAAGAATGATACATGGGAGCTCACAAATTTACCGGTTGGGAAGAAGCCCATAGGAGTGAAGTGGGTATATAAGACAAAATAGACCTACCGGTGAAGTTGAACGCTATAAAGCGAGATTGGTAGTCAAAGGCTACAAGCAAAAGCCTGAATTTGACTACTTTGAAGTATTTGCTCCAGTATCTAGAATGGATACAGTTCGTACGATTTTATCGCTTGCCGCTCAAAGTAAATGGAAAGTTTATCAGATGGATGTTAAAACCGCATTTCTAAATGGTATACTTCAAGAAGAAGTATATGTAGAGCAAACCCCTGGTTTCATAAAGAAAGGTGAAAAGAACAAGGACTATCGTCTAAAGAAAGCTTTATATGGCTTGAAGCAAGCACCACGAGCATGGTATTCTCGTATTGATTCATATTTGCTTCAAGATGGTTTTGAAAAATGTCCACATGAGCACACGTTATATGTGAAGACAAAAGATGATGGTGACATATTAATCTTATGTCTATATGTTGATGATTTGATCTTCACTGGAAACAATCAAAAGATGTTCGAAGATTTCAAGAAGGCTTGGATCATTTTGAAATGACAGACTTAGGATTGATGTCATATTTTCTTGGTATTGAGGTACAACAAACTGATGATGGCATATTTATGTCGCAACAAAAATATGCAACGGATATTTTGAAGAAATTCAAAATGGAGGCAGCTACTTCTATCAGAACTCCAATAGCAGAAAGAGTAGAGATGACGAAAGAAGGGAGCGGTGAGTTGGTGAATCCAACTTATTTTAAGAGTATTGTGGGTAGTCTACGATACTTGACTTCCACAAGACCCGATATTGTCTATGGAGTAGGGTTAATTAGCAGATATATGGAGAAACCTCGCCAATCACATATGCAGGAAGCAAAGAGGATTCTTCGATATAATAATGGCACAAGAGATCATGGAATTTTGTACACCAATGCAAATACATCAAAATTGGTTGGTTACACAGATAGTGACTGGGCAGGTGATATTGACACTCGAAAAAGGTCTTCTGGATATGTTTTTTATCTAGGAGGAAATATCATTTCCTGGTCTTCCAAAAAGCAACAAGTAGTTGCTTTATCAACAGCTGAAGCTGAGTACATTGCATCAACAAGTGGAGCATGTCATGCGGTATGGCTTGGAAGAATGTTGGAGAAACTAAATTTTGTTCAAGATACTCCAACAACAATATATTGTGACAATAAGTCAGCAATCGCTTTAGCCAAGAACCCCGTGTTTCATGGTAGAAGCAAGCACATTGATATCCGGTTTCATTATATTCGGGAGCTTGTTAAAGATGGAGAAATTGAAGTTGAATTTTGCACTTCTAAAGAACAAGTTGCTGATATAATGACCAAGCCTTTGAAGGCTGACATATTTGAGAAGTTCAAAGCTATGATGGGCATTATAAGTCACAAGTATAAAGAAAATAGTATCTAAGTTTGAGGGGGAGTGTGAAAAAACAAACTTATTCTATTTTTAGTTAGTTTATATAAAAAACAGTAATCTATTCTAAGCTAATGGAATGATATTGTTTGCTTGTAATTTATTCACGCAAGAAATATAGGATTACCTTCAACTTTGTAAGGTTATCTTGATTTCATGTAAAGTATAAATAGAGATGATCAAGATAACCTTACAAAGTTAAAGGTAATCCTATATTTCTTGCGTAAATAAATTACAAGCAAACAATATCATTCCATTAGCTTAGAATAGATTACTGTTTTTTATATAAACTAACTAAAAATAGAATAAGTTTGTTTTTTCACACTCCCCCTCAAACTTAGATACTATTTTTTTTATACTTGTGACTTATAATGCCCATCATAGCTTTGAGCTTCTCAAATATGTCAGCCTTCAAAGGCTTGGTCATTATATCAGCAATTTGTTCTTTAGAAGTGCAAAAATCAACTTCTCAAAAATGAAAGGAGTATATTTTGCAAACAACATGTTACGTTGTTTCTTTAGTTAAATAGTTTCAGTCATTCGTTGTTTAGCATTAATTTATTATATAAAAGGCATAGGATGTAGTGTATAAATTTAATTCATTGTTAATTCACATCAGAAAAGTTTAGTTAAAAAATAATTTTATCTTTCCTTCAAATCAAAGAAACATATGATATGGTTAATTTTTAGCCATATATTCCCACACAAACGAAATGAGTACTAAAACTTGTAATTTTTGAAAAAATCTCTTCCATAAGAACCTTTCTTCCTTCCTCCTTTACAAGTTCATTGTATTAACGTCACCTTTTATGTCATGAAGCAATTAACAGTACATAAAGCAAACCACATACCAAAATACATAATTCTTCTCTTTTTTTATGTCCTACCAAGTTCTTTGACATGCACTTTCAAGAGGACGATAGACAAAGTAGACGGATGAAATTTTATAGAAAAGTTGCACACATGATAACCAAATCACTCCTTTTTACAGTGTTGAGTTTTTTTTTTTTTAAAAAGGATTCATCATTTTTACCTTGTCTATCATCCTCCTAAAAGAGTGTGTCAAAAAACTTAGTACTAATTATAAAACAGTGGGAGTAATTTTTCTTGGGGAGAGGATGGGGAGGGGGGGCCTTCTTAAGAGTAAATGTGCATGAACTATGAAATGACTGTGCCTCCTTCGGACATTCATGCTTTGCTGAAAAGTCACAATTCAGACATAGGGAGTACCATCTGGTGTTTTACGGTATTTGTTCAATATTAATTTATCAAAATCCATACGACTTAATGAATATAAATAGAAGGAATATGACCTGTTAGGGTCCTGAACAATGAAAATTGCTAAGAATAAGGCTTCTCTAGCCTTTATGTCAACAGTTGATTCATTGCAGAAGTTTCCTAGGAGTATAAAAAGGAGCACCTATTTTCCAGTCATGACATTGAGGATCACAACAACTAACTCTTCAAACATAACTCCTTGCTGAGCAATCTATGCTACGACTGTCAAACCCCACCCCTTCCCCCTACCTGGCAGGGTAGAACTCGCAACATACAAAAGGGAGAAAGAATGCATAATATAACGTTATTTCTTTAATTAGAAAATTTGGATTCCCTCCCCCTATTTTCAGTAAATGTCCTAGCCAGCTTCTAGACAATCCCATTACATTCAAAGTGCATATTTATGGGCCTTCCATCAGTCCCCACCACAGAAGTTAAACGCTCCTTCTCTTAGAGGAAATTACGACTTCTGGGGAGTAACTTCTCAGGGTTAACTTGCTGAGATTGTCAATGTGTCACTTTACCAGTACACCAGCATTTGGAGCTGTTTGTGCAAACAGAACTAAACACATTATCTATTTTCCATTTTTTCAAGTGAGAGAAAAAAGGCCTTATGTAGCATGCCAATTCCTGAAAGAAAAAAGAAAACTATGTACCACGCAGAAAGCTAAACACAACCAACCACCTCTTAGCTGAATTACCCCCACAATGACACAGACATAGGAGCAGCAATGACATTAATACTTCAGTTCCCATTGACAATTTAATCAGATATAAAATTTCTACCTCTTAATAGGACGTTGCTTATTGGGTCAACTAACCATATGGCAACTAAGGACAAAATAAGCAGTTATTTCGCATGCTCACGTAATGCTGAAGATGGAAGCTTAATAAGGTTTGACGGAAATTACCAAGCTTCATTGGCGTCATTAGATTCTTCACAAAGTGGAGGCTTATTTTGTTGTCTTCCCTCATAGCACTCATTAGAAGTAGTTTTTTTAAATATTGCTGCAGATTTTCTGTTAAGTCCATCTTTCCCCACTTTTACAAGCTCCCAGCACATTGACTTAGTTAACTTGGACATCTCTGCACGCATGATAAACAAGCATCATAGGTTTGTTCAAGAAAAAGCATTGATAAATCTGGTGACACTCAAATTCCAAAGAGACACACCTTTCCAGATGCCAGAATCCTCAGCGTTTTTCCGATAAACTGGAGTAGCGGACCATACAAAGTACCCTCCAGGTCGCAAAACACGATCCAGTTCCAAAAGGAGTTTACCACCTAAAGTCGATTCAAACAATTTCAAGGTGCATTACGTTTGCATAAAAGATTAGATCCTGCTTCAGTGAGACAGAAATTACCTTCTATATGCCAAGGGACCCTGCAACGAGCACAATGAACAATATCAAAGACCTTAGAAGGGAAAGGCAACCTTTTTGTTCCCATGACAGCTGAAATAGCAGGTATTCCTCTTTCAAGAGCAAACTGAACTTGGGCTTCATGCTCATCCTTTGGAGCCAATGACATAGTGAGTACATCTCTGTCAAAAATATAACCTCCAAAACTGGCCACTCCACATCCAACATCCAATACAACACGGCTTCGCTTACCCCAAGCAATATCAGGAACAGTCTGTAATTCAAAAGTAGATTTATCATTCGAAAAAACTTTAAACAGACCAGCACAATACATAGCAGATAATCCCAGAATCAAAGCTCAAATTGCAAAATTGCAACAAGAACATTGCACGCCACATGCAAAAATAAGTCAAACTTAAGCAATAACATCAATGAAACTTTTAGGGCATGAATACTAGCATTATACTACCTCTGTTTTTATTTAGTTGCAACGTTTTGACTTTCACGCTTGCCAATGTACAATTTCAAATCGTTTTATCTCTAATTGTATGTAAGTAAAAATTATAAAAATTTGATATTATGAAAGCTTACATCGAAACGAATCAAACAAGACCCCACATGACTATATTTTGTTTAACATATAAATCAATAAATGTGGTCAAATAAGAGAACATGAATAGTGCAATTTGTCAAACGTTGCAACTAAAAAAGAACGGAGGTAGTAGATAGATCCCCAAAAGTTACTATTAGTAACAATCAGTACTAAAGAAAAACCATGCCATTATTGACATGGCGGTTCCATCCAAACATTCATCATATCAGTAAATTGTATTGAGGGGTCTCCCATGAGCTGAAGAAAGGTATGATATGTTCAATCATTATAATATCTTAGGCCTCCATCTTTCCCTTATAAGATCGAAATATTCCAATCATCACATTTCATTACATGCTCCACTTGAAGCCTTTGTTACAAAGAGTAGGCCAACCATCAGAAGAGTACGTCATCCACTCGGCCTCATGAAGATACTACTAACAATCTCAATTCCTCATCCGACCTGTGGTTCTATCCTATTCCCTTCAAGAACGCATCGTTAACGTAAATCAACGAAGGGATTGGTCTTGCTTCAGATGGAATTAGGTTCCGGTTGGATCTCCTTCAATCATCGAAGGGAGGAAGAGAGGCCAACCTCTCAATTCGATTTCAGAGGTGGGTAACTAGTGGGGGGGGGGGTGCGGGTTTTTTTTTCCTCAGTAACAGCACAAATCTGGAAAATCCTTGCATAACAACACACTATTACATCCATTGAAATGTAAACATAGCATGTGTCACAATCCTGCAATAAATCTATATTTCTTTGTGGAGCAGATGGAATGACTATCACATACCTCCAGTTGAAAGAAACTTTTTTTTTCTTACTTCGATGGTATATGATCCCACTTTTAGGATTCTTGATCTGTTTTTTATTTACTTGTTCGTAGTATCTTCCTTTTCCTTATGCCCAATATCCATCTCTCAACCCACTCCAAAGAGTGTTCGCTAGTCAAAAATTAATGTAAATATTTATCACAAAACATTTTCTTTTTGTTCTAAACTTGATTCTTTAAGTTAGCTAGTTCATTAAGGAAACCTTCTAGTTATCAACAGTCACCTGAATATATCCTATTTTGTCTATAAAAGTTAAACTTATATATAGAATGTAAATCATTATGATTGAATTATTTTGTTTTATCTTTATTGATAACATATTTACTTTGATACTCTAAAAATTTATCATGATCAAACAAATTTGTAGTTTCACTTTTCCTGTCATAAATAACCAGAATGTATCAAGAAGCTTTATGAATAAAATTCCTATGATCAAAAGTAGAAGCCAGAGTATCCTACATAGTATTGAGATTATCCGAATCTCTGGGTACTTCAACCAATAATTTCCCTGTTCTTAGATATCCATGGAAAGGCCCTGATCAATCCCACTTTTAGGCCTGTTCAGAAATAGAAATATTGGCTTTGACCGGGGGTGGAGAGGACGACAGCCCAAGCACCATCATATACATCAGCAACATTATTGGACTACATGGATTTTTAACTCAAATCCATGGTAAGGGAACAGCAAGCTTCAACTCTTAGAACTGACCATCTGCATAAACTCGCACAGCACGCTGAGACTTATAGATATAATTACTTTGGTTTAACTTGGTAAAATTCCATCCAAGGTATTTTTTTAAGATACTTCTAGAGCCATCAAAATCACCACTTTGTCAATTAAACTTTCACACCCAAGACTTATCACGGAAACATCATAGGCAAAGACCAGCATCCAGGCCTATTGCATTAATAATTGATGCACTATGGTACTTATATCGTTCTTGAATAAGCTAAGTTAGTTCATCCATGATTTCCGATAATAAAACAGTAGACTAGTAGAGTTTAAAACATGGTTTGACAGGGAAATCAAGTAACATCTAGATCCTTCTTTATTACTCCCATACTTTTTTAATTGCTAATTTTTTTTGGCTCAAGATTTTAAGAGATGCATGTGGTGATGGGGGGATGTTAGGGACCACAACTTTATTAGTAGATGACGAAAAGAAGGGAAAATCAGGTAGAAATAGATGGATACAAAAAAGACGATAAAATACGTAGAAATAATATGGGAGCCACGTTGCCAAAAAAAAAAGGAAATGTAGTAAGTAACTTGGGACATCCATTTATGGTAGATGTAGCAAGTAAAAAAAATGGAGTATATAGGTAGTTAGGTACTAAGGAAATATATTTGAGAAAGACACCACGGGATTACATCCATTAAAAAATCAAAATATCTTTGAGAAAGACAACAGCAGGAGTCACCTATGATCTATGGACAAAAGGAGTATTAAGCACAAAATCATTAGCCCTTCAAAAGGGAACTAAGCATAGAGAGAAGAATGGGATAAAAAGATGCCCAACTAAAACATCTCTTGCTTATGTCATAGAATCCAAAGATGTTATGAGGAGTGACTTGTAAAGCCTATTTACATCTAGTGGAATCCTTCACTATAATCCTCGATATCTCATAATCCATACACATGCCAAATAAAAAGGTATTTCTTATGCAAATATAAAAGATGATGTCATCCATCATACTTAATTCTCGAAAACCTCCAAATGTTGTACTTCATAAAAATGGACCCCTAACTGACCTCAATTATTCCTTCTAGATGCCTTCTCTACCGTTACCATGTTTTGAGTTGTGATATAACAGCTCTATGTTGAAGTAGGTAAGGACCCTCCCACCCACACCTTACCCCTAGCCTGGATCAAATTGGAAGAGGGCAAATCACAACTACCTGCTCTGGACACAAAAGCCTAGGCCCATCATCTCGCATCTTCTCAAATCAACTTGAGGGTATGTTAGTACTTCAAAGCCTCTACGTATATACAATACGGTCTGGTTCAGCTCCAATAAATTATATTAGTCACTAAGTTTCATCACAAGACTATTAAGATAACATCACCATCATTATTGACATCCTCTTAATGGACTAATGTGTTGCACTTTGATCAATTTATGCACATTTAATAATTTCTTGGCTTTTAACAAAGATTATAAGTACTTTCACGTAATTGTGTTATATAGGTATTTAAAGAATTAGTTTTATATGTGTCTGATCTACTGTGACAGTGATCAATTATACATGGTAGAGGATATTTCTTCTTAGCTATTATATACTTGCAAAAGGACTTTTTTAATGTCTTTGGAACTCTACTAGATAAAAAGCTAGGATTTATTACAAAACAGAAAATTAAAGAATGTTGTTGGTCCAAGATGAGGAATAAGATCATCTTTGTATCAAGTTCATCTTTCTTTCACCATACCTGGCTATTGTTATGTCATTTAATGAAACAAGAATTTGATTCAAAAACTTTTAATAATCTTCATATCACAATGTATTTAAATAGATACAGGCAATGACAACAAACTATAGTAAACGCAAAGATAAAAATCACCTGTTGAATATAATCAACATAATGTAGAGCGCCCTTTGTAAATTGAGTTCCACCACCGGGGAAGGTAAGGTAGCGGTCATGAACCCTCACCCAATTTTGTTTTCCCTTGTAATCAACAAGCCTTGTATGGGGTACATTGACGAACCATATCTGAATTATCCACCATAAATGCTTATTAGAGCATAAAAGAATATAGAATAAATTATTACTTTAAACCTCTCTTTTGAGCTCTGAATTGAAGTATTTAGTGTACCATGTCTCTGCTTTTAGGCCATTTTACTGGGGTTCTATACCCTTTAGGTAGAGGAACAAGACACGTAGGAGCTTCATCAGGACAGTGTCGTTCCCTGTGCTCGTAGTGTCTCGTGGTTCGTAGCATTTTGATAGCTTGAATATTGTCAAGACAAGGAATATAATCTGGCCCTGCAGTGACATTACATACTTTCCATCTATAATCTTTTCGGTCCTTCCACATTGAAAATCCTCCTGAAAGTTTTTCTTTCTCTGACTCAGCTGATTGAGTTGGCCTAGGCATAACTTGAGGTGTAGGTGAAGATTCATTCATTTCTTGACCAGACTTATTACTCTGATCGACCACTCCATCCTTCATCTTCACTGCACCAATTTCTTCCTCGGCTGCAGGTATCTTGTCTTGGTATTCTCCACTTTCCTCAGACTTATCATTCCCCTTCACTATCTTTGGCATGCCACCCATGAACTGCTCTACCGATATTCCAGTGCGAACAGCGCCACTTGATGACGACATAGTCATCCAGGCAGCCATCAAACATGTTGAAACAAACCCCACAATACAAATTACCAAACAATGGTTCGGAGAATTCTGCCCGTCGACTCGGGCATACCTTCCCAGAGCCATAACCTCTCAACAACAAAGAATGCCTATCTTAAGTTTAATATTCACACCCCTGACCCCTGTAAAGGGATAAGAAAACAACAAAAGTTCAGACAAACCCCCCACAAACCACAAACAAAAAACCCTTCATAAAAGGTAATTCCCACTTCTCAATCAATAAAATCAAGTGTCATATTAGCATTAGAAAATTTCTGCTAATGAAAACAATTCAGTCATGAGTATATGCCTTAACCAAGAAAATGAAAATCCAATAATCTAGCAAATCACCACGAACGAAAAACTCAACATACTCACATAATTTAGGAAATATAAAAACCAAAAATTTCTTTAGAATCAAGCAATAATGTCCATCCCATGAATATTATAAATACAAGCAAAGATACAAAATATAAGCAAAACATGACAATCTTCTCAACTAGGAAAGTATGACCCACTTTATATTAGTCCACCATATATCATAATACAAGATCAGGATCAAAATATATCTACGAAAATTGTAAAAGAAAAATTGCCCATGATGTGAAAAAGGGAGGAGAATTATGAATGGACCTGAATTCGTCGCCAAAGCTGGAGAATTTAAGGCTTGCAAGGCGTAAAGAAGAGGGAAATTGAAGGCATTGGATCTTTTAGAGTGAGAATGGGTTTAAGAAATTAGAAAGAACATCATTTAATTCTATGTCTTGTACTGTGTGAGTATGTATTGACTTAGCAAAAGCGTATTTGGATATATATGTGCATCATCAATATGTGGAATGTGGTATGCCATTTCCAAAATGTCAGGACATTCTTCCTATTTTGCCTTCCCAAGTAAATTTACATAAGAACCAATTTCATCGCAAGAATTAACCCGGAGTTTCCCAATTAGGCATTAGCCGTTTGCCTTGTTGAAATTATCTATTGTTTTTTTAGAGAATTGTAGGAATTATATCAAACATATTTGTTGTGAAATAAAGGGAACAGAAAAATTATAAAATAAGAGAGAAGTGATTTTTTCTTTTTAAAGTTGTATCTTGCTTCTTATGGCAAAAGTCATATTTAAACTACAAGAGATGTATTACAAGTCAATATGTGTACATTACCTTAGTATGTAGGTTTAGGAAAAAATTTACCATGTATTAAATACATGGCATTCACTTTTTGACTTCATAACATTCTCCCTTGACTGCCCATATTTAATACTACATCCGTTTCAATTTAATCTACACACTTTGACATTTTACACTATTCACAAATTTCACTTTAACCATCATTTGTGATTTATACGCGGATGAAAATATAGTCATGTTGGATCTTGTAAGATTCATCATAACATGTATTTTATTAATATGCACTTTTTATAATTTTTACAAATACAAAACTAGAGATATATGTCCTCAAAGTTTTGCATTGGCATGCGTAAAAAGTGTAAGTGTGTAGATTAAAATGAAACGGAGGGAGTAGGATATTAGTTGTCTCGTTAAAAACCTTGTTGGGAAAAACCAAGTGAAAAAAATCCATAATTAGGGAAAGGAGTACAACTACTATGTATTCTTATATGCTTAAAATTAACTGCCTCATTAAAAACCTTATCAGGAAAAATCCGGTGGGATAAACACCTGATCAAAGGAAAAAAGAGTGCAGCGCATACAATACTCCCCCTGAATCTAGCATATATCGCAAAGATGACGCATTTCAATTTTTCGAACTAATTCTTCAGATTTCTTCGCTGGAAGGGATTTGGTAAATAAATCTGCAAGATTCTCACATGATTGCATCTGTTGGATGTTTATCGTTCCTTCCTTTTGGAGGTCATGAGTGAAGAAAAGCTTTGGTGATAAATGTTTAGTTATGTCCCCTTTGATGTACACTTCACTTACTTGGGTGATACATGCAGTATTGTCTTCGTAGATGATAGTTGGATTGCTCAGCTTTCCTTTCACTTGGCACGAGACACCGTACGCTACACAGAAGAACACAAGATTTGTGAATGAATTTAACATATTGACATTTCCAAGTTGTTATTGTTTCCATTCCACACTCTTCTTGGATATTCTTGATCATTGACCTTAGCCATACACATTATCGTCCAGCTTCATAAAGAGCAATTAATTCTGTATGATTTGATGATGTAGCAGTCAAGGTCTGGTTTGTGGATTTCCAAGATATTGCAGTACCTCCATAAGTGAACAGATATCCGGATTGAGACTTAGCCTTTTGTGGGTCTGATAGGTAGCCAACGTCTGCATATCCAATGAGTGACGCATTTGGTTTCGACTGATAGAATAATCCAATCTTGTGTTCCTCGAAGATAACGTAATAAGTGTCTGACTCCATTCCAATGTCTCTTTGTTGGGCATTGCTGTATCTAGCTAACAAGTTTACTGAAAAAGCTATGTCAGGTCGAGTATTGTTAGCCAAGTACATTAAGGCCCAATTGCACTTAGATATGGTACTTCAGGACCAAGAATCTTCTTGTTTCTTCTCGTGGTTGAATGGATCATCTTTCTCATTCAGGGAACGCACTACATTGGAGAACTTATTGGTGGGCTTTGTCCATGAAAAAACGTTTCAGGATTTTTTCTGTAGAGTTTGATTGGTGGACAAAAATCCCATTTCTTAATGTTCCATTTGCAGGCCAAGGCAAAATTTTGTCCTCCCGAGATCTTTCATCAAGTACTTTGCAGTCGCTTCAAGTTCTCTAGGAGTTCCGATAATGTTCAAATCATCGACATATATAGCAATGATGGCGAATCCTGATTTAGATCGCTTAATGAAAAGACAATGACTGATTTGATTATTTTTGAATCCTTCTTTCAATAGGTATATATATGCACTAAGACGATTATACCACATTCTTTCAGATGTTTTAACCCATAGAGTGATTTTTCAATTTTATTGAAACATCTCTTTGGGCATCGAATTTTCTGGTAGTTTTAGTCCTTCAGGAACTTTCATATAAATATCTGTGTCAAGTGAGCCATACAAATATGGGTCACTACATCCATCAATCTCATTTGCAATCCTTTCGAAACTGATAAACTTACCAGAAATCTTAGTGTAGTTGCATCGACTACTGGAGAATATGTCTCATCATAATCAATCCCTGGCATTTGCGAGAAGCCTTGGGCTACTAATCTTGCCTTATATCTAGTAACCTCATTTTTCTCATTTCGTTTTCTCACGAATACCCATTTGTACCCAATGGATTTACACCTTTTGGTATTTGGGTTATTTGACCGAATACTTCACGTTTTTCAAGTGATCTCAATTCTGCTTGAATTGCTCTTTCCATTTTGGCCAATCTTTTCTGCGGCGACATTCATCAACTGTATTTGGCTCTACATATCATTTTCATCGTATGTCATTTCAACCGCTATCGAGTAAGCAAAAATTTCATTCAAGACAACATCTTTTCGATTCCATTGTCTCTTTGTAGAAACATAATTAATTGAAGTTTCATTGTTGTCTATGCTTTCATGTTCCTTTTCTTCTGGAACAGCTATCTTCTTCTTTCATTTGTTTCATCATGCTCGTTGAGGATTATATTAATTTCGTTCGTTGTCTCCCTTGCCTTTTCATTTTTCTCGGTTTTAAATCTTTAGAACCGGTGGTCTGCCACGTTTTCGACGTGCTATTGACTCATTTTCAATTGCCTTATTGTCATTAGGAATTTCAATCCGTTCCGGAGCATTCCAGCAGGTACATGTGACTTTGTCACTTTCTTAGATCTGTGAATGCATCTGGCAATTGGTTTGCAATACTTTGCAGATGGACAATTTTCTTGACTTCTTGCTCACATGAATTTGCTCTCGGGTCCAAAATAACATTTGCGATGCGTTCCATGTAATTTCCGTTTTTATATTTTGTGGGTCCACTTTCTCTCCCCTAAGGATGGGAATACGACTCATTAAAATGACAGTCGGCAAATCGAGCCGTAAATAGAATCACCAGTTGTTGGCTCTAAATATTTGATAATTGATGGAGATTCAAATCCAACATATATTCTCTCCTTCTTTGTGGACCCATTTTAGTACGTTGGGGGCGGAGCAATAGGTACATGTACAGCGCACCCAAAAATTCTCAAATGTGAGATATTCGGTTCTCGGCCAGATACTAATTGTAGGTGAGAATTTGTGATAGGCTGTCGGCCTTAATCTTATCAATGTTGCCGCATGTAATATAGCATGACCCAAAGTAGTAGATGGCAATTTTACCTCATTATTAATGGTCTTGAATTAATTGTAGTCTTTTGATTAATGATTCAGCAAGACCATTTTGTGTATGTACATGAGGTACAGGTGCTCAACAATAATCCAATAGACATGCAATAGTCATTAAAAGTTTGGGATGTAAATTCTCCAACATTGTCTAATCTTATTTTCTTTATTGTATGATCTGGAAATTGAGTTCTTAATCGAATTATTTGAGCCAAAAGTTTTGCAAATGCAACATTTCTACTTGACAAAGGGCTCACATGTGACCATCGAGTAAGACATCAATTAATACCATGAAATAGCGAAATGGTCCACATGCAGGTGAATAGGCCCACAAATATCTCCTTGAATTCTTTCTAAAAACTTGGAGATTCAGTGGCAATCTTATTTATAGATGGTCTGATTATCAATTTGCCAAGTGAGCATGCAGAGCATGTTAATTCATTTGACCGAGGAATTTTGACATTCTTTATAGAGTGTCCATTTGAGTTTTCAATGATCTATGCATCATTCCTGTGCGGGGGCCTAATCGGTCATGCCATAGAGTAAATGATTTTCTTTATCTAACTTCTGGTTAGATATCATATTAATTTCAATCGGACGTATATCTATACGATATAGTCCCAAGGAAATTGCTGGCAATTTTTCATAGATGTATTTCTTGCCGTATTTTTCTGCTGTGAGGCATATGAATTCCTCTTTGTTCACTGTCATTGTTTTCAAATGGTAACCATTCTGACGTACATCTTTGAAACTTATGAGGTTTGTTCGAGATTTACTCGAATATAATGCGTCATTGATCATCAATTTTGTGCCATTTGGAAATATAATGCAGGCTTTTCCAAGCCTTCAATTAACTTGGTTGTCCCAGAGATTATACTAACATTTTCTTGGAATATTGTAAGTTTTGAAAAATACTCTTTATTTTTCAATATGGTGTGTGTTGTCCCACTGTCCAGAAGTCATTGTTCTTTGGTTCTAACTTCTGATGAATTCATATCTTCATAAATAATAAATACGATGATCAGTATAAGAAAAATACATATTTCATTAAGAATCAAGGAACGAATACATGAAAGTGAATATTGAAGCAATTAAAATAAACTAAGCATATTAATGGTTTGTTATCTAAACAAAGTTGTTTTCTACTTTAGCACCATCCATTAAAAAATTTGAAACATCAAGGCTGGGCATGGATGTATTAGCTTCATTAACAAAGTTTGCTTCAACATTTTCCCCTTTGTTATTTGTTGAAGCTTGATATAGGTCTACCAAATGCTCGACAGTACACCAAGGATCCTTGGGTCCAATGGTAAGCTTCCTAAGACCAAGGTTCGAATCTTGGTGGAAGCAAATTTCAATATTGTTGGGGGGGAGGGGGGAGGGGGGAGGGGTTGGGGCTTGTTGGGCCTCTAGGTGAGTGGCCCTGTGCGAGGGCAGCCCAGAGGAAATTCATCTTACCACGGGTTCCCGAAAGGGGGACCAAAAAAAATGTTTGGCAATACGACATGTGTGACCCCAGTGCCCAGTCATGCCACATTTGTGGCAAGTGTCATTTCCTTTATAGGACGTCTGCCTCTGATTTCCAGATGATTGTCCCCAATTTTAATCAGAATATTTAAAATTATTATTTCTTGCGGAAAATCGGCCTCTGTCACGTTCACGCCCTCGGCCGCGGTAATTACCACTTCCTCTCCTACGACCATTGTAATTACCACGTCCACCCCTATGTATATCATTTGATTCTAGTGGATTAGAGCTTTCTATTGCATTTATCTCATGGGTGGTTGAAGACCCTGTAGGTCTAAGAATATGATTTTTCAGCAGAAGGTCATTATTTTGTTCAGTCACAAGTAGTACTGAGATTAGCTCATAGTACTTTTTGAAAGTTCTGAACCTGTATTGTTCTGCCAATATGATATTAGAAGCGTGAAAAGTGGAAAGCGTTTTATTTATCATTTGCTCTTCTGTGATGGGATGATCACAATATCTCAACAATGATACAATTCTAAACAATGTTGAATTGTAATCACTGACTGTTTTAAAATTCTGGAACCTCATATTGGTCCAGTCATAATGTGCCTTCGGGAGGAGCACATTTTTGTGATGCCCATATCTTTCATTTAGGTTATCCCATAGTTCTTTTGGATCCTCCACAAGTAGATATTCAGTTTTTAAACTTTCATGTAAATGATGTCTTAGGAGGACTAAGGTTTTTGCCTTTTCTTGTACAGTCGCAATTTTAACTGTGCGGCTGATGTAGTCGCATCCCCTTGTTGGGTTGTCACATCTTTAATTGTAGGTTCCGGTCCTTGGGCCTTTAAATTCATTTGGGAGTCCAACGTCCATTAAATTTTTTTTTGTCAAGATAGATCTAGTATGTTAAATTGTCTTTTCACTAGATCTCCCATTCTTTTGACTACAAACATGTAAATATTTGAAATTAGTAATGATGATAAATCACATATATATTATCTCCCCCTGATTTATATCATTATAATTATACATAAATAATACAAACAAAAAACTAAAATAGCGTACAATATTGATGAAGCCAAAAAATACCAAAAATAGAAACAAAATATAACAAGTGAAGAAAAAAAACTTCCTAAAATGCACTTAAAGACATAAAAAAAATTGATATTCATGTGCATTTTTGTCATTCTTCCCGGAGGACAAATTTTTTTTTGTCTCCTACATATGTATTAGGAGATATATCATTAATGTCATGAGCAGGAAAAATAAACCGCCTATGAGAAATAAGTAGAGTCTTATTTTCCTAAAATCCTCCTCAAAAGAAGAAGATGAGGGTGGAGGACGGTTGTTATCGGCATGGAATATGGTGGCCGGAAGGTTGAGGAAGAAGAGAGAAACTTTTTTTTTTGTGAGTTCAGAAAAAAATTGGAAGAAGATAAGGGATGTATGGTGAAAATGGGGATGGGTAATCCGTTTTTACAGAGGGTTATTCCTAACTGTGCAATTTATCTACATTTAAAAATATATAATGCAATAAAATTTTAAGATTGACAAGTATATATTAGAGCATGTTAGTAAAATGGTAATATAATATATGTAACTACAATGCAAAAAAAAAAAAAAGATTAGAGACAATAATATATAATAGTGTTATGAATGCTTGTTCCGCATACATATAACATTATTGCACATATAAGCTAGAGATAATAACTTTATCACTTCACTAGGCAGTCCATATAGGCGGTTCAAGAGAATAAAAAATAAACAACGCAAATAAAATGTCCTTGCCCTCCATGAAGGTAGCGTCATTATCAAATTATTTATTTTCTGGGTTAGTGGCATGGTGACGTTTACTACTAGTTTCTTCCTCCTCATCTCTATCTCTTTTATTACTTGGTGGGGGTTGATTTTCAGTTGGTTGTATAAGTGGATTATTATTGGTGTTGGGAATAGGGGTTTGTGCGTTTTCTCTAGTATGAGTATTTGTACAGTCGTTAAGGTTACTAGGTCGGGGTTGTCTTACAGATCCCATCACTGGGTTGGTAGTAAATGACACATTGTTTCGCTCTATCCAAAAATAAACACTCGAGACAGAGACATTATGCAAAATAATGTTAATCCCGTTACTTTGTTGATCCATATTCGGATAGTAAAGGGTTGGGCTTGGAGAAAAAAAATTTAGAACTTGAAACAGAATGGATGTAAAGATTTTAAAGATACCTTTGTTTTTTTTTTCGGTAGCAAACTCGTGCTAATAACGTATTGTGAAACAAAGGGAACAGAAAAATTATAGAGTAAAAATAAGAGAGAAGTGATTCTTTCTTCCCAAAGTTGTATCTTGCTTCTTATGGCAAAAGCCATATTTATACTACAAGAGATGTATTGCAAGTCAATATCTGTACATTACCCTAGTATGTAGGTTTAGGAAAAAATTTAACATGCATTAAATACATGGCATTCACTTTTTGACTTTATACTTATATTATGTATATTAAATTAAAGTTATTAAAATTTACATAATTTATTAGAATAGACTGTCTAATTTTAACATAAAATTAGACGAATCTAAGACTGGATTTTTCTAACAAGCCCATTACATTTCACTCTAACCCAACACTATTCTAGTCCTCTCTTCTCTTTTCCTTCCTTTGTTTTCTTGATTCTCGAACTACAACAGATAATTTAAAAAAAATAACTCGATACTTTTACCGAATGGATTAAACTAGTCACTAAATGGATAAACTAGCGACTGAATGAGTTAAAGAATGTCATTACTGAATAGATTGAACTGGTCACGAAATAGATTAAACTAGTCTTTAAATAAATTAAACTAGTCACTATATTAAAAAAAAAAAGGTGGCATTTTCTCTTCTTAATATTGGGTTTGGGCCTTGCCTAATTTTAAGTTTAAAGTTGGCGGTCTCTTACAAGACCAACAGTAAAATTTAAGCCCTCCCGTCAAAAAAAAAAGACTTAAGCTTTATTCCTTTTATATTAAAAAAAATTAGTTTCATTTAGCAAAATTAAGTTTGAGTTTAGTAAATATCATTTCAATTTAGAAAATTTTAGTTTGACAATTTTTGTATAATAATAATTATTATTATAATAATAGTAGTAGTAATAAATAACAATATTGTTTGTTGCTTTTATGGTTGTTGTTGCAAAGCAATTTTAGTATTGAACATATCATGAATATTGAATAAAAACCTAAGCCTAATCCAATATTAATTTTTTGTGTTGTTTCAAATTCCAAGAAAAATGTAAAGTTTAGTTTACCAAAAGTTATCGAGGCTTATGTTTATGCTCATTATTCGATAAGGTCAATTGTAAGATAATTCGAACTTAATAACAAAGAATGGACAGATAACTATTTGCTTAGTTTTCATATATGTAAATGGAGTATTAGTTCAATATTCAAATGTAACGATGTCATCAACATCTTTAATCCTTATATTTCTCAAATACTCACTTCCAAACGAGTCATTACTAGAAGAATTGAATAAATTCTAGTGATTACTTAGGATGGATATTCTCCTCTGCAATTAACAATCGAATGGTTGAGGGTCTTAAACGAATTTAAGGGAAATGGAGTTAGGTTTTGAGGACGGGAGGTGAGAATGTAACACCCCAAAAAATGCGGTAGAGTTTTCTAGTGTATTTTTCCGTAAACTAATCTTTCTAGTTCAGAAAAAAATTTATACGTAAAAATTATTTTATTGTTATTATATAAAGTTTTAAGGTTATTTACCCTTTGCTTATCATTATTTAAATTATTACTATTTAATTTTGGAGTTTATTGTAGGACCTGGCTATAAATGGTTCTTGTGAAAATCGGTTTACATTTAGTAAATCCGTGTATTAGTTTATTTATAATTTTTGGTGTACTTTATATACTTATACTTCCTCCGTTTTTTTAAATGAAACGTTTGCTTTTTCACGCAACCCAATGCGCTTTTTTAATCATTAATATCTTAAGTTGTGCACACATAAAAATATAAAAAAAGTTATAATCCCTCTGTTCTCTTTTCTTCTTCCTGTATTCCCCATTAAGAAATTCCAAAAAGTTCTTCCGATCCTGTATTGAATCTTTCTATTTGAATAGTGCTTTTTGGACAAAATTACCCTGAGTAAATAGATGATAACTTTGTCCCTCTTTTGTAGCCTAGTGTTCCTCGGCCATTACAATTATTTCCCACACCTCAAAAGCCAATCACACTAACTTTCTCTGTTATTTTCCCCATTTACTTTTCACTCATCTCGATACTCTATGCAATTATACTTGAGTCTTTCTCTCTGTTCCATTATTTTCACTCATCTTCATCCTTAGGATTTTTTCTCTTGGACATAAAAGCTTAACTGAACTAAACTGAATTAAATTGAATAAAATTAAATTGAATTGAATGTAATAAATATGTAAATGATATTTAAACAACAATAGTATGAATATTAAATAATAATTATAATGATAAGTAATAATAGTGAATAATTAATAATGAGTAATAATAATAGTATTTTAGATTTTTTAAAATGGTAGTTATAAATAAATAATGTTTATAATCATAAATTAATAATAGAATTTATTAATCATAATAATGATAATTAATAATTATTATCTTATATTATTTTTATTAATATATTAGTATTACTTGATGCTGATTATATAATAACAATAATATCTAAGAAGTAAATTAATATTACTATTTTAATAATTAGATTTAATAATATAATAATATAATAATATTTAGTAATAAAAAAATGATTGGGTCGGACCGTACAAAATTGCATCATAAACTGTTTTGACGCAATTTGATTGGTTATGGGATAAAAAACGTGGGTTTATTTGTGATTTTGACCTAAACCATGTTTCTCTTAATAATAATAGTAATAATAATGAATAAAGCTATAATAAAAAAAAATATATAGAAATAATAATAATAATAATAATAATAATAATAATAATAATAAAAATAATAATAATGATATAAAATAAATAATAATAATAATAATAATAAAATAATAATAATAATAATAATAAGAGCAAGTAGTAAAATAAATTAGACCAACATAATAATAATACTCCATCCGTTTCCTAAAGATCTTCCCTCTTTCCGTTTAAGGGTGTTTCCAAAAGATCTTCCCTCTTTTGCTTTATTCCTTATTTGGCAAAACAAATTTCCCTATTTACCATCTCATGTCACTATCATATGGTCCACCATTACATTATTAATTCAATTTTACTCCCTTTCTCTCTCCTACTTTAACCCCTTTTTATTTGTTTATTTATCTTAACCCTTTTCTCTTTCCTACTTTACTCACACCATGCCCCACACAACTTGATTTTCCTTGGTATCTGTAGGAACAGTAAGTGGGAAGATCTTTAGGAAACGGAGGGAGTATTTAACAAAATGGTTATAAAAGAATGGAGTTGAGCTTAAATGAACTGAAAATAAGCTGGGGAGAACATGTCCTTAGTTTCTTACTGATAAACCTTAGTTTTATAAAAATAAAAACTCAGCCCTCTTTCATTTCAAATCCGGTAAATCTTTTCCTTATTATGGTTTGATTTTTGGGCAAAATTACAACTTCAACAACACCAGTGACTAGGAACACTAACAGAGTTGATGTGGCAGCGAACAATGTTACACTCGAAAAATATGGCAGGAATTGGCCGGAAATTGAAGGACGACAACATGCAGTAGCAACAAGCAGAAGAAGAAGACGACAAAGTAGAAGGTAGGAGCAGCATTTAGGCTGACGAGAAGGAATGGTTGCATTGTCAATTGTCGTATCATAGGAGGGAGAAGAATACCATTGTTGGGCTTATTTGAAGCAAATTGGGGAATAGAAAAATCAAGGATTTGTCCCTTTTTTGTATGTATAATTGTGAGGAAATTAAAAAAAAATGGTTTCGAAGCAAAATCAAGGATATAGAAATATTCGTCTGAGGAATTTATGTATAATTTTCAAGTTTTGGAATTCGAATATGATTTAAGATAATAGCAAAATCAGTTTGTAAATTTATTTGTTGTTTTGAAACTGATGATGACGAAAAGATTAAAGCTAAGGTTAGGAAAATGGAAGCAAATATTATTTTCATGGGTAAAGAGAAAGTGATAGAATCTCTTTTTTTTATTATTAATTTCTCTCTCCTTATATGAGGGGAATCTAACCAAACATTTAATGTTGCATTGGTTCCTCCCCTTATTCTAAATACGAAGAACAAAAGAGAACGGAGGGAGTAATTTGATAGTATGCATCGAGATGAATCTAACAATATCCCACTTGACTATATTCTTCTTTATATAATAGCGATAAATTGAAGTCAAAATTGATCAATGACTAGTGGCATTTCACCCAATGTTTCATTTAAAACATAACGAAGGAAATATAAAAGTTTGTTTTTACTTAGCATTTGAATATTATTGTGTTTATTAAATATTTATCATGAGTTTTATTATTTTAAACTTGACTTTTTTGAGACTTTGAGTTGATAAAGGTCATAAAGGGAAATTCTTTGACTTGAATGTTAATTTGGTAAGTTTTGTATATACTTATAAATTTATACTTATTTTCATTATTTAGCTTATTTGAATTGATACAAGTAATCATGGGTGATTCCTGGACTTCATTATCAATTTGATAAGTTTATACTTGTTGTTAATCTAAGTCAATTTTATTTTGATGATGATAAACGATTTGTGCCATAACTTGTATGAGTGTAACATTGATCTAAGAAAGCCATGAAGACTAGACGTTCGTGAAAGATTGAAGAACTTGAAGATATGGAAGCTTAGATTTTGTTACACTCTTAATTATGTAATGTAAAGTATTGGAACCTTGTGCTAAACTTTGTGCTAAAATTAGAAATGTGAAATTAGAATGGTTATTTATTTTCTCAGAGTTAAGAAAATAAGTAGGCATATTAATTTCATATATCTTTTATCTTAGTTTCAAAATTAAGATATCAAAGAACACGTTTTTAAAAAAGGATTTTATAAAAAACCGATTTGAAAAAGGAAAAGGATTTTGTAAAAATCGATTTAAAGGAAAACGTTTAATAAAAGAATTTCGAAAACAAAAGGAGTTTTAATAAAATAAAAGAATTTGGTTATCAAGTTTTAGATAAACATTGGTTTGAGAAAACTTATCTTATAAGGGTTAAAGATAAAGATGAAGTTATAAAAAGATAAAGATTGTTTTTCTTAAAGGAAAAAGTTTTATCCCTTAATCTTAGGAGTAAAAGATTTTTTTTTTTGAAAGATCTTAGGAGTAAAAGATAATATCACTTAGAGAAGGATTTTCATTCAGATAATAGGCTATATAAGGGATAAAACTCAGTTTCATAACTCACATTTTCAGATAAAATAATCGGAGATTTCGAGAAACGAAAACTGTTTCCTAAGGCACAGAGTATAGCACAGAGTTCGAGTCAGTCTAGGTTTCTAAACAACGATTGTAACGATCCTCTATTTGCTTGAATAAGAAGCATGCTTTTGAGGAATCATTATTCTTTCTGTAATTTCTATCATTATAGAGAGTAGATCTCATCATTATTCTTTCTGTAATTTCTATCATTATAGAGAGTACTTAGGGTTAAGTGTTGGGGAGCACTACTAGAGTTAGTAGTGGGGGAATCGTAGTGTATTAAGAGTTTGATATTTTAGGATTCAAATAATAAAAGAGTTTGTTTGTGTGGATATAGATCTCATAGGTGAGATTGAACCACGTTATTTCTAGTGTCTATTATTTGAATTCGTTGATTTCATATTGAGTTACAAGTTAGTTTTCACAAAAACACAAATCAGAGAATTACGAGCGAATAACACAGTGCTATATCAAAGTTTTTGCGAAAAACGATTAAATTTAATCACTCAATTCAACGCCTCCCCCTTCTGGAGTGTCACCTTGTACTCCAACAATACTATTTATGAAATTTAGGTTATTAAGTTGATATTTAAAGCTATAATGGGTGATTCCATCAACTCGTTTGTGATTTTGTTGAATCTGATGTTGTTTATGTATTATTCTTAAAATTTAATATTTCTAAAATCTACTTTAATGTCTTTGTTATCGTTTGTTTCTTATTTATTTGTTTTTATGATTTAATTAAATTATTTTCACGTGAGCTTTTATTTTAAACCGTATAAAAATACATTGCTATCTTACTTTTAAAGTCATATTATTGGTTAATATATCTAAATATAATTTATAATTTTTGTTTATGTTGTAATAGTTGTTTTCACGTTTATTTGCCTTTAAATAGTACTCCCTCTGTTTTTTTTTTATCTTTCTCACTTGGAATCTTGACACTATTCATGCATAGAGAGAATCTTCTCAAATGTTCTCAATTTATAAGAAAAAACATAGTCATGTGGGGTCTTGTTTGATTCGTCTCAATTAGTACTTTATTAATATTCAATCGTTATAATTTTTACTAATATATAATGAAAGATATTTAAGTTTTAAAACGTGCATTGGGAGACGCGCACAGAAAAGTGAGAATGATAAAAAAAAAACAGAGGGAGTATTTTTCTGTCAAAATTATATCATTTATTATTTAAATTTTTTTTGAACGTGTTTTGAAAATGTGTATATTTTTATATGTTGTGTTATATTTATATATATTTAATTTAAAGTTTTAGTTAATTATTATAAAGGTTATATTAGTTTTGTTATTTATTTAGGCGTTTAGTATGCGATTTTGTCGCGTAGCGTTTTCATAACATTGTTGGACCGACTTGAGTGATCAAATGTTGCACCAAATGTGGCGTGTCATGCTGGTCGAAAATAAGAAATTATGGAGTAAAGGAGAGTGAAGAGTTGTGTTTATCATTGGTGTCTCTTTGAACTCCTTTGTAACCCCATTTTGATCCATCATTAAAACTCTCTTAAACCTTCCATTTTCTTTGCAAAGATTCTGATATTAATAAGAAATTTACCACCATTCTTCATTAACCCTCGTCATTTTCAAAGAAAAGAGAGAAGAGGAAGAGAAAAGGAAAAGAAGAGAAAAATTCAACCCGATTTTCTTCTCACACCTTCACGAAAATGACCATATCCGGAGATTTAATCGTTAGACCGTTCTGAAATTTTGAAAGTACGTTGAGTATATCTTGATATTAATTTTGACTGAAGCGATTTTGAATATGAGCATCCGATCACCGGTAATCATGGTCGGAACAGAACAACAAGAAATGAGATTTTTCACTGTTCAAGAAACTAACGCCTAGTGTCTCTGCTCGTGATCGACTCGCTCGATTATTAGCACCCCTAATTTAGGTTAAGGTCTTTTGGACTGAATTAATAAAAATTCAATTCGATTTAGTTCAATTCAAATAGGCTCCTTCTCCTAATGTCAATGTTAAAATGACCAAACTCCCGATGCGGGGTAGTACACGTAGCATTCCTTGTCCTCTCGGACGACAACAATTAATCCAACTTTACCCCTAGATCGCAACCTAGGTGGTTGACATGTTTTTCAGCGGAGACTACGTCTATCCCACCAGATGTTCTTTTCTCAAATAAAATAATGAATATCTCAAAAATAAAATTCATCTCAATAATATTCGTCAAAAGTGATGCCACACGACCTTATACCCACAAATCATAAATAGATAGCAAAATCTCTTCAAAACTTATCCACACTTTCTCAAAAGAATAACTCATAAGCTTTACAATGATCACTTAAAACAACAAGTATTCTTTTGTACAGTTTAAGCACACATAAAGACATATAAACAGTTATATAACATTAAATATCGTTAAATAAAGTTAATTCCCTAAACAACAATAATCACCAACAAACATAAATATTATGCATACATTTGAATTCGTTCGAATAATACCACAACATAATACGCACAACAAACAATAGACCAGAATAACACACGCTCAGCACAGGAGCTTGCCCTCCGCACCACTACTGTGCATCTAACGCATCAGATAATACCTCATTTTTCTTCTCAAATCTTCACGAAAATGACCATATCTGGAGATTTAACTGTTAGATCGTTCTGAAATTTTGGAAAGTACGTTGAGTATATCTTGGTATTAACTTTGACTGAAGTGATTTTGAATATGAGCTTCCGATCGTCGGTAATCATGATCGGAACAGAACAGCAAGAAATGAGATTTTTCAATGTTGAAGAAGCTAACGCCTAGTGTCTCTACTCGTGATCGACTCGCTCGATTAGTACCCCTAAGTTAGGTTATGTTCTTTTCGACTGAATTAATGAAAATTCAATTCGCTTTAGTTCAATTCAGTTAGGCTCCTTCTCACAATGTCAATATTTAAAATGACCAAACTCCCGATGCGGGGTAGTACACGTAGCATTCCTTGTTCGCTCGGACGAGAACAATTAATCCAACTTTAACCCTAGATCGCAACCTAGGTGGTTGGCATGTTTTTCACCGAGGACTATGTCTATCCCACCGGATGTTCTTTTCTCAAATAAAATCATAAATATCTTAAAAGTACAATTCATCTCAATAATATTCGTCAAAAGTGATGCCACACGGCCTTATACCCACAAATCATAAATAGATAGCAATCTCTTCAAAACTTCTCCACACTTTCTCAAAGGAATAACTCATAAGCTTTACAATGATCACTTAAAGCAACAAATATTCTTTTTACAGTTTAAGCACAACTAAAGACATATAAAGAGTTATATAACATTAAATATTGTTAAATAAAGTTAATTCCCAAACAGCAATAATAACCAGCAAACATAAATATTACGCATACAATAGAATTTGTTCGAATAATACCACAACAAAATACGCACAACAAACAACAGACCAGAATAACACGCGCTCAGCGCAGGAGCTTGCCCTCCACGCCACTACTGTGCATCTAACGCATCAGATAATACCCCATTTTTCTTCTCACACCTTCACGACAATGACCATATCCGGAGATCTAACCGTTAGATTGTTCTGAAAATTTGAAAGTACGTTGAGTATATCTTGGTATTAACTTTGACTGAATCGATTTTGAATATGAGCTTCCGATTGCCGGTAATCATGGTCGGAACAGAACAACAAGAAATGAGATTTTTTAATGTTGAAGAAGCTAACGCCTAGTGTCTCTGCTCGTGATCGACTCGCTCGATTAGCACCCCTAAGTTAGGTTATGTTCTTTTGTACGGAATTAATGAAAATTCAATTCGATTCAGTTAGGCTCCTTCTCACAATGTCAGTATTTAAAATGACCAAACTCCCGATGCGGAGTAGTACACGTAGCATTCCTTGTCCTCTCGGACGACAACAAATAATCCAACTTTAACCCTAGATCGCAACCTAGGTGGTTGGCATGTTTTTCACCGGGGACTACGCCTATCCCACCGGATGTTCTTTTCTCAAATAAAATCATAAATATCTTAAAAATACAATTCATCTCAATAATATTCGTCAAAAGTGATGCCACACGACCTTATACCCACAAATCATAAATAGATAGCAAAAACTCTTCAAAACTTCTCCACAATTTCTCAAAGGAATAACTCATAAGCTTTACAATGATCACTTAAAACAACAAATATTATTTTGTACAATTTAAGCACAAGTAAAGACATATAAAGAGTTATATAACATTAAATATTGTTAAATAAAGTTAATTCCCAAACAACAATAATAACTAGCAAACATAAATATTACGCATACATTTGAATTCGTTCGAATAATACAACATAATACGCACAACAAACAACAGACCAGAATAACACGCGCTCATCGCATGAGCTTGCCCCCCCGCGCCACTACTGTGCATCTAACACACCAGAAAACCGCGTCTGATCTATCTAGGTGCGTCGTATGACGCTACTAAAAGAACAAGATTAAATTAACCGATTATTCAGTAACTCAAATAAACGTAAATAATTAATCACTTGTTATAATAACGAACGTAAAAATAATGACAAATAATTATGACAATAACAACATAAGTCATCAACTATCAAAAGAATGCAAAAAGACTCACTTAAACCAGATTAATATTCTCATAATAATTAAATGAATAAACTTAATAAGAATTATTTGATAATTAAAACCAAACTCTAAATTCTTATAAAAATTAACATAATATTTTCATTTTCTTAATATAACATTAATAAATTTATTTCAAATTTTTGGACCTCAAAAGTAGTTCCATATTACTCAATAAAGCAAATAAAATACTTCAAATTATAAATAAACGCACAAAAATTACCATATATTCACAAAACATGCATACACTCACGGCACAACTGATTGTGCAAAGAAATATATTTTTTGGCCTTAATTTATAATATTCATGAATTATTTACTCATAACAACAAAAATGCATAAATAGAGAATTTAATTAATTAAGCATGAAAACGGTAAACAATAAATTATTATAATAAATAAAATACATACTACACACATAATAAACCTTAGTAAAAATAATTTCAGTAATTAAAAATCACATATACTAATTATTTCATAATTAATTTATAAACACACAAATAACCGATTTAATTATTTAAATAGGAAAAGTCAAGAAAAAATTATATTTCTGCAGATAATATACACACAGTACACAAAATGAACGTTCTCATAATTTTTCTTCAATAATTTCGTATAAAAATATAATTAAAACAATTTTCCTAACGAATTAATCTACTACCGAAATATATATACTCTAATCTCTAGCGTTCTAAGATAACTACTAGTTACTTGGAACATAGGAGGAGAGATGATTATACTGAGATATTCTCGTGCTATGCATGCAATCCACGTCCTCTTTAAACCCCAAGGCACCACGAACGATGATTAGGCAAGTAGAAAATATTAAGAACAATTTGATGAGAACAAAAAAGAAGTAGAAAATTTAGAGAGAGACTTGAAATGGCCGAATGAAATGAAGTAGAATGGTAGCAATATTATTTTGAGTTTAGTCATAATTTTTGGTGGTTATAAAAGGATAATCAAAGGGTTTAAATGATGATTTATGATGGATGTTATGAGGGATTAAAGAAATGTGAAAAGACAACAAATCAAAGAAAGAAATATCTTCTATTCTCCACCATAAGGTCGACTGCCCCATTTTCCAAGCGCACAAAAATTTTCGACCCATTTCATCAACAACCCAAGTGACAAAAGGTCTGTTACGCGATAAATTGATAAATTACTAAATCGCATCTAAACTTAAAAATAATTAATAACAAAAAAATAAAATAAAATTAAAAAATTAAATTATAAATATAAATATAAATCACATAAGTACATCAAATAATAAAAATATTCCGGCTCCCATTAATTTATAAAAATCGAAATCATTAATTTAAAGTAAATAATAGTATTAGGGAAAATTTTTGCGAAAAACTAGGAGTGAAAGTTATGGGGTGTTACAATATCCGTCCCGACGTTACTTCCGCTAACGTCTTTTAGTTAATTTTAAACAGTAACTATTAAGTATTTTTAGTTGTAGAAGGACGGGGTGTTATAGAGAAAGTGAGCGTCTTACGGTTTCCAAACTTATTATGAAAAAGAGGAGTAAAAATAAAATATAAGAAATTACTGCAAAATTGACCTCAAGCTTACTAAATGATAATAATACGAGTAAACAACCTGTAAAATCGACCTTAAGCAAATACATAATAGCTATAATAGTTTTTACGTCATGTCCATGGAAAATAATTTCTAAGTGCAAGAGTTTGAACTTACAAACCCAAACGAGGTTCACCTTAGTATCAATGGTAATAGGATAAGCTATGTTCTTTTGAAATGAACTGAACTTGACTTAAATTAATCTATCCGAATTAAACTTAATTTGTCTGAATTGAACATAACAGAATTTAGTTTGTCTAAACTAAATTAACATTGTGAGAAGGAGCCTAACTGAATTGAACTGAATCAAATTGAATTTTCATTAATTCAGTCCAAAAGAACATAACCTAACTTAGGGGTGCTAATCGAGCGAGTCGATCACGAGCAGAAGATTGCTCGACTCGTGCTCGCTAAGTTTCCAGTCGAGTCGAGCTGTTAATGAGCACCTTGTTTAACGTTTCGCTTTACCTTGAATTTTAAGCATTTTATCATTATATCTTCTTTTCTTTATATCTTCTTTTCATTTCAAAGAGAAATGGATCGAAAACAATTGAATTGCGTTCAAAGTTATCGAGTTTTGAACTCAATCGAACGAGCTCGAGTTAACTCGAATCAAATTTTGATCGAGTCAAATTCGAGTTGATCAATAAATTTGCAACCATAGCCAAATTCCTTAACTCATCACATGTAAAGTGGTTCGTGGAATCTCAACTAACAAACTCCTCTCTTCACTTTATTAAAAAAAAGGGAAAAAAAAGGAAAAAAAGAAAAACGAACGAGTGGTAGAGCAAAGTCAGATGGATTCCATGGTGGGGACAATGTATCCCACGTCCACATTCAGCATTCCCACATTTCTCCCATTTCAATTCAACACATCCACATACAAAGTTACAAACTTCAATCCCTCTTCTTTTTCTTCTCTGTCTTTGTAATCTGTTTGATGGCAATGGTGGTTAGATGTGAAGCATGAAGAGAAGAGGGCAGAGAAAATTGATGTGCTTCCATGGCCAGTAACTGGACTTGTGCATTTTCACTTTCATCCACCAAATATATTTGCAGCACTACAAATACAAGTAGAAGTAAAATTAGCTTTTGTTTTTGTTCTGGGACTAAGATTAAGAGTCCGCATTTTACTCCTGTTCTTTCTTCACTTACCAAAGGTGGAGTTCCCTACAAAAATGCCCTTATTTCTGAGGTATACTTTCTTCTTATAATCTTCCTTTCAAATTTTATTTTAATGTTACTTGTTTCTTTATTTATTGCTTGTAATTTGTGGGGTTATATTTATGCTGTTGAATTTTGCAAAAAAATGTGAGAGATTTCACCTGTAATTTGATTCTGAAGATGTTTCTAGAAATGTGATGAGAGAAATGTTGAATTTTTTGATGTTCAGAGTTTCAAAACTCAGGAGCAAGAACTTAGAAAAGAAGAGTAATTTAAGGACATTTTGACCCAATTTCTTCTCCTGTACATTTAAGTAGATTCTGTCCCAGGCTTAAGAACAGATTACCATACTTTAAAAAATTTAAACCTCACTATGATCAACCAACTGGGGTAAATGGGTACCAAATAAATTATTGTGGAAATTGTGATGAAAAGAAGAGGTGAGTGATGAGGCCTGAGGAGACGAGAGATGTGTTCAAAAACTAATAAGTGAATTTTTCAGTGCGTATCGTGTTTCATTAGGTCCGAAGACAATTAGTACTCGAATGACGAAATTTCCTCCTCCTCTCATCCCCTTCATCGATTGCTCTTCTTAAACTTCGCGTCCTTTTCTTACTAAACTGTTTGATGAGATGGACTATGTTCATCCTTGAGAGATAAAATGGTTGTGATTCAAAGTCTTAGGATGGTATATTGGTGGTATCAGAAGAGAGAGAAAGGGTTTGTCCCTTTATAGTAACAGTAGCTAACAAACTAGCTAACAGAAAATATAAGTTAGTTACAAGTAGTAACACCTTGTTTATTACAACAACAATCTACTAAGAAAGTATTTACAACTTTATAATCTTCATATCCTTCCCTCGGACATGGGAGAGATCAACAAGTCCAAGCCTGGAAGCAAGATTATGATGGTGAGGATCAGAAAGAGCTTTTGTCAATAAATCTGCAAGTTGATGTTGACTGGAGATATGTCAAGTCTGTAAGAATCCAGCTTCAGTTTGCTCACGTACATAGTGACAATCTCTCTTTAGGTGCTTAGTTTTTTCGTGAAACACCGGGTTCTGACCAATGTGTTCAGCAGTAGTGTTATCACAATGTAAATGAATAGGTAAAGGAACAGAAACTTTCAAGTCTTGCGCCTTCTAACCAAACAACCTCATGCTGGACATGCTTCTATACTGCCTCAGCACATGAATTACCCACATTTTTTTGCTTTTTAGTTTTCCAAGATACTAAGTGAGAACCCATAAATATACAATATGCACTAAGAGACCTGTTACTGAAAGTGCAAGTACTCCATTCTGCATCACTATAGGCAGTTAAATAAAGATTATTTTTAGCAGAATAAAAAGACCAAAGTTGAGTGTGCTCTTGAGGTATCTAACCACATACATAGCTGCTTGCATATGTGGCTTTCTGGGGCAGCTTAGAAACTGACTAAGGTGCTGTGTGGCATATGATAAATCTGGCCTCGTTATGTTAAGTTATAAGGGTCTTCCAACTAGCTTCTTGTAAAGCTCAGGCTCTTCCAAAATACCTCCTTGAAAGACCCAAACCCTTTGGTAAGAGAAGAAACAGGCTTTGAGTTATCACAGTGTAAGTCCTTGATAATGTCATTGATGTATTTCCTTTGACTAATCATGGTTCCTGAAGCATTTCTAATTACTTCAATACCCATAAAGTACTTGAGTTCACCCAAGTCTTTAATAGTAAACTACTAAACTCTTGATCTAAAGCAAGCTTCATTGCATTTATTTGAGACTAAGATGCACCAGTGAGCACCATGTCATCCACATAGACAAGTATGACAATAAATTCTCCCTCTAAGTCTCTTGTAAACAGGGAGTAATCTTGTTTGAGCATGAGAGACAATGAATTTACTAAGTTCTTTATTCCATTGTCTTGATGCTTGTTTTAAACCAGACAAAGATCTTTTGAGATGACATAATTCATTGTATTTAGCTTTCTTATATCCAAGACGAGATATCATATAAACTTCCTCTTCTAAATACCCATGGAGGAAAGCATTATGATGTCCAATTGACAAAGAGGCCAAATGTAAATTGTGGCAAGTGAAACGATAACTCTAACAGTTGCAAGCTTAGCAACAGGTGAAAAAGTATGAGTGAAGTCTTCACCTTCAACCTGTTGATAAGTAGTAGCAACAGTCGAGCCTAATATCTCTCAATACTACCATCTGCTTTGTGTTTAATTTCAAACACCCATTTAGAGCCAAAAGCCCTTTTTCCTACCGGTAATTGAGCTAACTGCCAATTATCATTTAATCAAGTGCTTCTAATTCCTGCTGCATAGCCGCTTTCCACTCAGGAAATATACTAGCTTGTTTATATAAGTAGGTTCAGATGAAGGAATATGATTGACTTAGCTTGAAAAGAATTTGAAATGGAATAAATAGGTAAAGTAGGACAAATGAAATCTTTTAATTTGGCAGGAGGTTTTGATATTCTATGAGATTGTCTAACAAGAGATGGAACAACAACAGTAGTATCATTATGAGAAGAGTGGGAAATGGGATTTGACACATGAGTGGAGTCAAGAATATGATGAATAGAAGAGGATGAATGAACAAAATTATTATTAGAAAATGAGTTTGTATCAGAAGCATAAGAAGAATGATGTACATTATTATGAGCAGACATGAATAGTAGGAGTGTCATTAGGAAGATCAAGTGAGGTGGAAGAAATAGAAGTTTGAGGCTGATGAAGAGAAGATGAAATAACCAAAGGATCATCAATTACACAGGAAGATGTAGGAACAGGAGACTGTATTGTGTTAGAAGAATGAAATGGAAATATAGTTTCATGGAAAATCACATCTCTGGTGGTGAAACATTTGTGAGTATATAAGTCATACACTTTATAGCCTTTCTATCCAAATGGGTACCCTATGAAAATGCATTTTTTTAGCTCTAGGACTAAACTTATCTTTTGCTCTATCCATGTTATAAGCAAAGCATAGATAACCAAATACCTTTAACATAGAGTAATATGGGGTTTTGTGAAACAAAAGTTCACAAGGAGTTTGCCAATCTATGACACAAGAGGGCATGAGATTAATAAGAAAAGTAGCTGTGAGGAGACAGTCTCCCCAGAATTTAGTAGGTAAGTTGGCATGGAATTTTACAGCTCTAGCAACCTTTAACAAATGTTTGTGTTTTCTCTCTACACGACCATTTTACTCAAGTCTACCTACAATGCTAGTTTGGTGAAGAATCCCTTTGTTCATGAAAGATTGAGGCATTGCTCTTATCTCTGCCCCATTATCAGATCTAATAGCCTTGATTTTGGTGTTGAATTGTGTTTCAGTTTGTAAGAAGAATGATGCTACAATCTTGTACACTTGTATTTTATTGTGCAAAAGAAATGTCCAGATACACCAGCTGTAATCATCAATGTTCAAGAAGTATGAGGCTCCAGACATGAATTTGGTTTTATAAGGACCCCATAGGTCAATATGAACAAGGTCAAAACAGGATTTTGCTTTATTTAGACTTCTCTTAAATGGAGCTTTGTGGTGTTTAGCAAAAATACAGATCTCACATAAATAATCACTTAATGATCACAAGAAATTAAACCAAGGTGTTTCATTTTTAACATGGAAATGTGACCTAATCTGGCATGCATTCAACCAATGTCTTCAGGAGGTTGTTTAGAAACTTTAGGTGTGATTTTTGAATTAGAAGTGTTTAGTGACAACAACATTTGTGACAATAGGATAAAAAGAATGTGATTGAGATGAGTGATGAGATGATGATCTAGATGAATGTAGTAAGTATAATCCTTTGGATTTATGACCAACAACTAGAATTTGAGTATGTGCAGAATTATAGAAGACACTAGGAGGATTTGAACTACTACAATTGTAGATATTAATTATCGTACAGAAAGCAAGTTATGCCTAAAACTAGGAACAAAAAACACATTTTGAATTATCAAGTTAGCAGAAATAACAATGTCTCCTATTTCAGAAACATAAGAGCAAGTGCCATCAGGCTGCCCAACCTCAATCATTTTACTCAAAGTTTTCTTATGAGTGAATAAGTTATTATCAAAGGTCACATGATCTGTGGCTCTGGAGTCAATAATCCAAACATCAGACATGAAAGATGACATGTTTTCAGAAATTATATCTCAAAATTGGCATAAACTCCATGATGATTGTTGGAAGATTCTCCAACAATCTGCTTGCCCTTCATAGCTTTCATTGCAACCTGCATTGTGTTTTGCATCATCATGACAGCATCATGACCATTATCACTTATCAGCATTGTCATGAGAATAAGGCCCTGCAGCATAGTCAAGAGGATTGTCTTCTGTGTAATCATCGGCACTTCCAGTATGAACATGAGCAACTATTCTAGATGATGAACCAGATGGACTTTGCTTCTTAGTGAACCAATTAGGAGGAAAACCTTTCAGCTTAAAACATACATCCTTAGTATGTCCTGACTTCTTGCAAGTAATCACAAAACCTATCTTGCTTGTCCTTCCAATCTTTCTTGAACTTATCCCTATGATAAGAAGAAGATTGATGCTTTTGTGCAACAAATGCACTTACTTCATGAACACCAGGACCACTATTTGTGCTATTGACTTCTTTTTGCTTCTCCATTTGTTGTACCAAGTAAAATGCTCTACTTAAAGGTGGCAATGGATCCATTGCAAGTATGCTACTAATAACATTATCAAAGCCACTATTAAGGCCTAGTAAGAACTGCATTAACTTTTCTTCAGCTTCAAAATCAGCCAAACGTTTCAGAAAACTACAACTACATTTACTAAGAATTCCACAAGTACAAGAAGGTAGGCTCCTCAAATTCTGTAGTTCGGCCCAAAATCTCTTCAATTTACCATAATACACCATTATTGATTGATTATCTTGTCTCAAATTGTCTAATTCATGTCTTAATTGATATATCAAAGGTCCATTAGATTGACCAAAGCATCCGCAAATGTCATGGCATAGCTGAGCAGAACTCTCAACAAAATTTAAATTCTCAGCCATATTTTCATTCATTGAATTAATCAGCCAACAAATCACCAAATAATCACATTGCATCCAACGATTAAAGTCTTTATCAGATTCATGAGGTTTTATAATAGCTCCTTCAATAAAACCTAATTTGTTTTTCGCGATCAATGCTCTTTTCACATTAAGTTTCCAGCTAATAAAATTACTTCCATTTAAATTAACCGCAACTAATTTGTTGACGGTTTGATCAGAACTAGTGACATAAAACAGATCATTGTAAGCAATACTTACATTATGTATGTTGTTGACGTGAGATTCTCCAGTAGATCGTTCACTAGAATCAGAATTTGGTATAAGTTTCCACCATTGTTGCAAAATTTCAGAATTCAAAGCGAATTTCAGCGGAGGAAAACAAGAATTTCAAAGAAATGTTTGTGAAAATTTGATCAAATGTGCTCTGATACCATGTGAATATTGTAGATGGAATTGAATGAGAGAAAGAACTAAACTCACTTTGATAGAGAGAAAGAAGAGTTCTAGTTATTAAAGAAGAGAGAGAAAGGGTTTCTCCCTTTGTAGTAACATTAGCTAACAAACTAGCTAACAGAAAATACAAGTTAGTTACAAGGAGTTTCAACTTGTTTATTACAACAACAATCTACTAAGAAAGTATTTACAGCTTTATAATCTTCATAAAGGTGATCTCATGGTAGATACCATAAGTAGTGGTGGTATTTACCCTAGGAATTGGTTGTGGCGATAGAGTGGTTCATGCCTTGCGATGAGACCTTTGCAGTTATTAGGAGGTACCTCTCAGCTGAATAGTGGAAACCAAAGCTGAAAGTTTATTTAGATTGAGGTAAATTTTCAAGACGTAGGAAGTTCAGTTGAAAATATTATTATATGAACTAGTCACACCTTTAGGGTATAAAGTAACCACTTACTTGGCTACTTGCTTGAAGAAGATTGATTAATTGTGTTAATGTCACCTAATGTAACTAGTATAAATGTCTAGGGGTTGTATCTGGGTCCTCGGGTAGTGGGATGTGGATCTAGATTCCTTCTCATAAACCCGAAAAAATATCACTACACCCATAGGTTTCTCTGCTAAGTAAACCAAAATCATTTACGGTCCGTTTGGTTAGTTGTCATAAATAGTGGTAATGGTAATGAAATTGAGTGTAAATTCGTAAAGAAGTTCTCATGTCAATAATCGTGGGAATGAAACTTTACCACAAAACATGAGTTTTCCTTCATAAATTTCCATTACCACTCAATACCACCTTCCCAAGTGGTAATGGATATTAATGAGATTTTAGGAAAAAAATGGGTATCTTGGGATGGAGTAGCATCACCATAGGTAATGACATTAGATTTCTAGTACAAATTTATACTATAATGCATTACCATTCCCACCATTTATGACTTCTTACCAAACGGTCCATAGGGGTTTAGAAGCCACGGTGTAGTCCCTTGAATCAATTCTCTTCAACCAAGCTTAAACTTTTGAATGTGGATTATAAGACATATTGTTGATGTGAATCATAAAAAATGTGATCTCTCCCTTCCCAAATTCATGTGGTAGTCTACATCTTTGAAAGGTTTGATAACGCCAAAATTCCTTTGGGCATCCCTGATTTTGGTAGGCTGTTAGGATTTTGGGTCCACAAGCAAGGTTTGAAGCATCAAAGTTGACGGTGGATTTCATGGGACAAGAAGTTGATGACTACTCCAGAGTTGTGCCCAGAATCTACATTCTCTCACATTGTGATTTCACTGCAAATTTAACCTTGACCATCTCTAACATCATCAATGTTGACCAGGTATGCGCCTTAAGGTATGCATAATGACCATTTCATCAATTTTTTTCCCATAGTATGAAATGATTGTGTCCCTTTCTTGACATCCTTGCTAGCTATTTTTGTTATGTATCGTTACTTTTATAATATCTTTCTATTGCATGATCTGATTAAATTTGACAAAAGGTCTTGAAGCTCGCCCGTAAATATGGTAAAAACCAATCATCTTTGATGACGTCAGATCTGAGAAAATGTTGTTAAAACACTCCTTATTGTTGTGCCGCATTTGAGAGGTGTAATTGACATAGTCTTGGACATAACATACTATGTGAAGACTCATCTAAGCACTTAAAGTACTGGTATGGAAATGAATTAATTGTTTGGACATCTTTGTTCTGAGCCTGCAGTTGCAAGGATGGTACAGCAAGGATGATGTAGTTGCTGAGTGGAAGAATTTGAAAGGGAAAATGTGTTTAGTCGTCCACTGCTATGTCAGCGGCCCTAACAACCTCTTACGTGATCTGGTTGCTGAGCTACGATATCACATTTTCTCCAAGGAACTCCCTTTGGTTAGTTATCTAAGCAACTTGAATTTCCGCAATGATGATTAAATCTTTGAACTTGACCTTCTACCCTTCTTAGGTACTTCAAGCTATTCTCTATGGAGACTCAGCTCTCTTCAGGGAGCATCCAGAGCTTATGGAAGCCGTTGTATGGGTTTACTTCCATTCAAGTTCCCCCAAATACAATTGCATTGAGTGTTGGGGCCCTCTTAAGGATGCTTCACAAGTAAATCATATGCTTGATTGATTCTCCGACTCTTAATGCTGTTACTCCCTCCAATTCTGAATAATAGGCCACTTTCTAAATGCAACAACTTAAGATATATGTATATTCTGTTAACTGTTGAATACTAAAGAAAGACTAGTATTTTAACTCAATTTCTTTCTGAAAACGACTACAAATCAAATGTGGCCTATTAGATATGGACCGAGGGAGTGTTGTCTGTATATTATAGTTTGTTTGAAGTGTGGAAGAATACTTACAGAGATACTTCAATGTTTTGGTTTTCCAGATGGGGGATCAAGTCCGGGGCCTGTTAACAGCGAAGGACACAAATACTCTGCAGCAACAGCCGAAACTTGAGAGTCCCAAATCCTTTCTACAAGCTCTTTTTACTTTTCTTCTATAAGTTGCATTTGTACAGCAAATTACACAATCTTCATTGGAAATACAATTCTTCTTACCCATATTACAACATGAACAATTCCAGCTCTATGAGTCTTAGTTGATGTAGGGAAAGCCTGAGTTCAATGCTTTGCTTTTGTTGCTGGGAAAAACTAACATTCATGGGGTTTAATTTGATGTTTCAGCTTCTCTTTTTTCATGTGCCCTTACGGAACTTATCAAACATACAATTCTTGGAGCTACTTGGACTATTTGTTCATTGATTCATTTTATTGATCAATGGCTGATTTTTTTTTTGTGGTATATAATGTATATTATGTTTTCGTGTTGCTTTATCTTAGATTTTGTTGATTATCATGCTTCTTCTCTTCAAGTTACATACTTCACCCCTTTTTCTAGAAGTGCCACAACACACTTTTATAATAACTAGCCTTCATATGCACGCGATGCGTGCGTTAATTTCAAAATTTGTTATTCTATTTGATACTCCATTCGTACTTTATTTATGATTAAACTTATATGTGAAAAACAGGGCCGTCTTAAACATTTTGAAGGCCCTGTTCTAATCTTAGGATTAGGCCCTTAGTATAATTTTTTTTGCAACTTATATGATGAAAAACTTTAATAATATTACAATTATATATTTATGTTCTTGCAAATTGAAAATTCAAAATCTCAAACTCATTTAAAATCGTATATAACAACTCAATATAGAACCAAGTTATTAATAATGTTCTACTTAATTACAAAGATAACATTAATACTCTTCTACCTCACCCTGAAAAGGTACTAAAAGATTTATGTGATAATTTGATGAAGTATATGAACCTGTTAAAGAATTGAAAAAAAAAGTAAAGAAAAAAGTGGAGAAGTAAGAAATGTTGAGAAGATGAGTGGAACTCATGCTCAGATTCCAATAATATACCAAAAAGAATTAAAAAAAAAAGAGTAAAGGAAATAAGTAAGAAATGTTGGAGAGGTGAGTCGAACCTGCGCGCTCAAGACTCCATTCTTTGAGTAATAAAACCAAAGACCACTCTGCCAACCTGTATAGTTGATTTACTATGCGCCATAAATGTATTATATTCTTTATATTCCAGATTTGGGGCCCTAAGAAATTGGGGTCCCTATGCTATTGGGCTGTTTGCACAGCCTAATAGCCGGCCCTGGTGAAAAATTCAACAGTTAGATGAATTTAGATATATGAATTCGTTAATGTAAAAAAATAAAAAGGTTGTGCGTGATTGTTAACATTAATTTTTTGTGAATGAATATTAAACAGAAAGAACAAAAATAATGAGTTGGTTTAACTGAATTAAAGAGTATCAAAGGTAGTGAATGTTCAAACTTTTCATGTGCACGTTATGTATGCCATCTTTTTTGATAAGGTATAAATATTTTGTCCATTTAATTTTTGATTGAAGTATTTGATGCATATACCATTTTAAACTTATTTTAAATGACAAGTTGGAATGAGAATTTTTAAATGATTTGCTTTTGTAATTTTTTTCATTCCATTAATTAGATCATTAAGGGTATTTTAGTCACCTCAAAAAAGGACACCACACCTCCTCCCTTGGCTTATATAATAGAGATTTAGAGGGAAAAAGGATACTACAAGAAGGATTGTTAACCCCCTTAAATTCCAAAAAAAAAAAAAAAAAATTCTCCACCACATACTTTAGCATTTTAATAAGAATAGACTTGTACTTTTTTTTGAGGGGTGAATAGACTTGTACTTTTAAATATTGAAAAGTGTCCAAGAAAAGCACTAGATAGCAAGTATTTAGTTATTTCTAGTTTTGGAAAATTAGATTATCAGAAGAGGTGTAGTTTGAAGCTTTCAGACTCTACAATCAAGCATGGGGAAATTTGAACTCAGTCTTCTTAGATTGGGGATAGGGATGGCAAATGGGCGGGGCGGATGCGGATACCCCTAAATTCACACCCACCTCCACCTAAATTTTCCATATCCACCACCTACCCGCCAACCATGGCGGGTACAAGTTTCCATATCCACCTCCGCCCACGTGGTATAAGGTTATACCCACATCCGCTCCACCACCCAAGTGGATATCCATTACCCACTTATACCCGCCCATCACCTAGGTGGATTTTCCACGCCCACCTGATTTATTTTCTATATATAACCTATTATATAAATTAATTATTAGAAACACCCATTTCAAACAAAAAAAAAGTACACATTCTTAGTATTCATATTTCTTAATTATTTTTTACAATTTTTTAGATTTATGAACATAATTCTTTATTTTATAAAGGGTAAATTAGTAAATATTATACGAGGCGGATGGATATGGGGCAGGGCGGTGCGAATATGGGGCGGGCGGGTGGATTTGGGGCGGATGTGACCTCATATCCACCACCTACCCACCACCCATGGCGGATTTGACTTTTCGTATCCATACCCACCCACTACCCACCAAAGTCATTTCCATACCCGCCCCAACTGGGGCGGATGCAGTGCGAAACCCGCCAAATTATACCCACCTGCCATCCCTAATTGGGGAGGGCTTTCATCATCTGACCAGTGACCACTCCTTGCTTCCTATTAGCATCGGCACAAATTAATTACATGGAAATTATTTATTTGGATAATTATGTATGGAGATAGTAAAAAAAATAACAAATTAGGGAACCCTTTTGATTACAGTTTTACTTAATTGATTAATAATAGAATAAAGGTGTGAGGAAAAATAAAATTGAATTTCTGTATGATTATCAATGATCTGACCTACATTATCAAACCAGTTAGCTGCTCTATTCCTTTCTCTTTAAATATGTCGAAAAATAAGCCTGACAATATGAAATACCTAACGCAAATATAATTGTTTCAAATAACCAATAAATGCAAATATAGTTCGCCATTTAGCAAAGATGCGGACAATGAAGTCTTATCTACTTATCTCTTAAGCAAATGCAATGATGAATAATCATTTTGGCATTTTACTTACAACGCAATCTAGACCTATTAATTAATTAAGAGTCGTCAAGACATGAGTGTTGTTCCTTCTTTACTGCCGGACATAATATTGTTTCAGATGTGACACGATGTCTCCTCATTCATATAATTGATCTATCTCTACGTTAGCCACTTACTCATAGAAGGCTTCAACATGAAGATTCACACTTGTGACCTAGGATTTGCTCATTGAAGAGCTACAAACGAACAAATGAGCAGAATGAGTAAGCTCCAAATAAGAAATGAATAGCAAATAGTCTTTGTTGTACCACACGATAAACCAGATGTACCATGAATGCGGTGTGTTGTTGAAAAAACTCTAAAATCAATAATATTTAATTTGACATACAATCTTAATGGATACACCATGTTCGACATATCTACACTCTAATAGAAAACATACATAATAGGAAAGTTCCTATCCGTCTTAGTAGGAAATTTCCTACCACCATTTCACTATCACAGAACACCACCTTACCAAAAACAGATAAACTTCCCAGTCCCTTTGTTGTCTTACAAAAGTATTATTCTCTCCTTGATCATCAAATGCCCAACTCACTTAACACCTCTCTCACTTCTAAAAAAAATAAACTGCATGCATGAAAATGGTCAACAACCTCTCTACTTCCCATGCAAGTATTCTTCTCATTCATTTTCAGCTTGCAAAAGCTTTGGAAATCCTCGCTCATCAACTTTCTTGTATGGAGATCATAGAAACCAGTCAAGCTAAGAGGCTCATATATCAGCAAGGCGTGGCTGAGAATCACAAGAAATTACGTCGAATTCCTCCGGTTAGAGGAAGGATTAAACGTCGGATCTTTGCTAAATTCTACAAATGTTTGAAGCATGGAACTTCAAGAGTGATAACATCATCATTCTGTAGGTTCAATTTAATGCATGCGAATGCAACTAATACTTGATTATCTTCACTCATATGATAAAAAACTTGGTGCAAATTTAAACCAACTCTTTTAATGTCTCAATGCCTTATTATTATGCCTCCATTAATACTATGACGTGGCCTTGCAGGCAAATTCCATTTCCTTTGTTATAATTGAATTATCATTTATAATTTTATGCTAGGTTTTTCATTCATACCTACGGATTCCTTTGGTATAAGCCATTATCCAGCCTTGGGTTTTCAGTTTTTTTAGTTTATAAAAAGTTTGCTAGGCCATCCAAGTGATTTTATTAGCTTCACTAGGAATGACATCATACCCGACCCACCTATATATAATCGGATTTTATACGGATTGGATCAGATTCAAACTCATATTTGTATTTATCAAATTTATGTCTTATTAATTTTGCCTCAAACTGGGTCGAGTCATACTATTTTATCACTTAAGATGACAAAATTAAATGAGTATATTATAATATAACTATATTATATATTAGTTAGCTTGTTTTATAATAATATTGACATAATTATCCTATCATAATGTAGATTTAGTATATAAGTTGATAAGATGACATCAGTAATCTGACTTAAATTAGACTTGTCGAATTATATGGATTAGATTTGTCGAATTATATATAGGTTCCACCCCTATAGGATTTGTATCGAACTTTCACATTTTTGGATTCGAATGGGATTTTTTGATCAAACCAAGTTAGACTTGGATCAGATTTGGAGAAATTAGATTGCTAGGACACTTTGAAAGGAAAGTTACTCTTAAGAGAATCGTCGACTAACTTTATCCAGGAAAAATGAATATCAACCTTTACATCAAATCATAATTACTCAAAGTATTATCTTTATTCATACTTAATTATAAGATCATAACTTATCACCATATGGCATCATTAACTACTCAAAGTCATCTCTCCCTATCTACAACAAATGGAAGAGAGAATAAAGTTCAGAGAGAGAAAACCCCTATTAAAATCCTAACCCCCCCCACACCGTCCTCTCGACACTAACCCAACCGTCACACCAGCAGACCATCAGGTCCCTAGAGGATGCAGAGATACTTGAGTCTTACGCGATTTCTGCTCATAGGTTCAGCCCAAACCACAGTGATTGAAGAAGAGAAAGAAAATGATCCTAGCATTAAATGTTGGGATGGAAAGGCCATAAATACAACTTCATTTTTGAAGGCATTAGTAACTGATAAGGGAGTTAATGCAGGGAATTTAATGCCCCAAACCATGCCTATAAAGAGGCCTTCATGTCCTTTTGCAATCATCCCTCCTCCAAGTCTTCAAGACAATAAGGTGTTTGTCCCAATTTCTGAAGAAGAATATAATGAGCTCTTGAAACCTTCGAATGGTGCTCTGCAAAGTTCTCGGTAGGACTTTTACACAAGACTTTTTGCAAATTGAACTGAAAAAATTTTTGAAACGGGAAGGTAGAATGGAAATAATTTCTCTGGGGAAGGGTTTTTTCACGGTGAAATGTAGCTCAAAGGCCCAAAAATTATCTATCCTTGCAAAGGGGCCATGCTTTGTGCTCAATCACCTCGTCGCCGTACAACAGTGGATGCCGGGGTTTCAACCCTTGAACGCTAATAACCACTACTCAGTATGGATTCACTTGCCAGAATTTCCCATGGAGTTTTATTCAAAATCGGTCTTGGAAAAAATAGGAAATAATCTAGGGCAAACTGTAAAAATTAACATTCAAAAGCCACCACCGGTGAAAGCAAGAATATGAGTGGTCACTCAACAACTCTTGTATGTCGAGGGCCCTTGGTGGTGCAACTGGTGTTGTCAAGCGGGTCACGCAAACCAAAACTGCCCTAAGGCCGAGGGGGAAAAAGTGGCAAGGGTTTTGAACACCGACCCGAAAAGCCAAATCAACCAGAGCGGGAGTACGGGTGGTTACCGACAAAGACCCGAAAGCAAGACGAAAGAAAAGAAAGAAAGGCCGGGACTGGATAAGGGCCAAACAGGAGTTTCGAGGAAGCAAAAAATCCAGTTACCCGTTGGACCCCAAAAAAGGTTGACAAAAGTCAACCTGTAAAAAAGGCGGCTCTTATCTCCACTGAAAGGGACCTTTCCCCAATTAATGAACCTTCCAAATCTGCAGTTGGAATGTTGGAAACAAATTTTTTTTTCTGTACTAAAGGATCTTGTGGAAGCTGACTGAATCTTTCTCCCCCCAAGAAATCCCTCCAGCCACAGAAAATTTGAAACGTGCCAAGGCTACCCCTCCTAAACCTGCTGCAAACTCCCCTACCACATTACATGAACCATGTAAACCCAACACTCAACCTCACCCCCTTTTACAAATAACTAAAGCCCATAATAATTTACCCTCGCCAAATCCAACAAAACACACGATAGAAAAAACCCCATAATAGAAAATGCTACTCGAAAGCCGAGAGATTACACCTTCATCCTCCCCAGCCCAGCTGTCCCCACCTTCACCACCAACACTGTTGAGGGTGCAGCTGGTCAGGGATTGCAGCTCCCTTCTGTTTGCGAGAACAATGAGGCTGTTCATGAAGTGGTTTCTGAAAAAGGATGTAGAAGATGAGATGGAAGACGCTGATGATGAATATGGGTTTGTGGTTGGAACCGACACCCTTACTTCCGATGGTTCAAAAGGTGGTGTTATTGAAGATAATAACTGTGACACTACAAATGCTGAGCAATATGGACGGCCTATTGATATAAAATTACAGCAACCAATGAAGCAAGTGAGAGTCACGACATCTTGGGAAGTGGGAAGCGGGAAAAGAAGCCCGCGCAAGGCAAAACTGAACTTATGGCTTCATCCACGACTGTGGACATGCTCCAAAACAAACAACAAAGTCGATCCTTGGGCACCCAAAAACGAAGAGGTGCTAAGGAGGATCATGGGGATGCCCAACTTGTTTAAGGGGATGAACATTCTTCTTTAGAATGTAAGGGGGGGGGGTTGAGGCGACCCTTCTTTTTTCACTGATTTTAAAATGTTAATGTACCATCATATGCCGTCACTAGTGGTGCTTGTGGAAACTTGGGTAACCCGGTGCTAGGACTTCGGAGATTGTGGAAAGCTTAGGGTGGGACTCATGGTAACTCGTGGAGCCTGTGGGGTTTACTGGGGGCATCCTCCTCCTTTGGAACTCTAACACCATTGAGTTCCAACCCTTAGGGAAGGGAGCTCAAGGTGTGCTTGGTGTGATTGAGGTACATAATCACAACCTCTCCTTTATTTTATCAGCTATTTATGCTAGTTCAAAGTTTCATTATCGTAAAATGTTATGGGATGACTTGAAAAATATGGCAAGTAGTGTGCATGTGTCGTGGTTGCTTTAGGGGATTTTAATGATGTGGTGTCTTAAAATGAAATTTAGGAGGTAATAATATTTCTCTTGCTCGTTCGAATTTAAATGCTAGCACTATAGATGATTGTAATTTGGTAGACATTGGTTTAAATGGCCCTAAATTCACTTGGACTAATAAGAGAAAAAAACAACGCCATTTATGAAAGACTTGGCCGGGGTTGGACGAATGTAGAGTGGCTAACCTTGTTCCCGGAATCCAAACTAACCCACCTGCCAAGAGTAGCGTCGGACCATTGCCCCATCTTCTTAAGCCTTGAAAATAAAATCCAAAATGTAGGGGACAAACCATTTCGGTTTGAGCCTATGTGGACCTTGGACCCTAGATTCCTTAGAGTTATTGACCAAGCTTGACCACAAATGGAAGGGCCATTGGGGGATAAGATTGATTGTGTGCGTGAAACTCTTATTAAATGGAATAAGGTTAATTTTGGTAACGTGTACGCTCACACGAAATAAATCTTATCTCGACTTTAAGGTGTCTAAAGCTATCTCCAAACTAATCCAAAATCCATTTCCCACCAAAATCTTGAAAAATGTCTTCAAAATGAACTCATTTCAATCCTTGACCAAGAAGAATTGTTCGCGTACTAAGAGTGAAATGAAAATAATTATGGAGGGGGAGCGAAACACAAGTTATTTCCATAAAAGTGTGACTATTAAGAGATATTCAAATTGCATTTTGAGCCTTCGGGATAAAGTGGGAAGGGAAATTTAGGACCAGGATGATATTAGGAACCACATCCAAGCCCTCTACCGCACTCTTTACACAACGGAGCACACCTCTACTGTGTACTCTAGGCCGCGGGTAGGTGATGAGGTGAACCTAGTTAGCATTGCCTTCCCCCCCTTCTAGCCAGGAAATTAGGACGACTTTTTTTTTCCATGAAACCATTAAAAGCCCCGGGACCCGATGGTTTTCATCGTATTTTCTTTCAGAAAGCTTGGGGGATAATAGGAAGAGACCTTTGCTCTACCATTCAGGACTAGTATAGAAAGGGAGAGATCCCGGGGGATCTGTGTTAAGCTTTAATATGTCTAATTTCTAAACAAACACTCCAGAAACCATCAAACAATGCCTACCTATTAGTGTTTGCAATTCGATCTATAAGCTTGTCACCAAAATTCTTTCACTCGCATGAAACCTTTGATCCCTGAGTGGATTTCCCCAAATCAAAATAGTTTCTTTAAGGGTTAGGGGGCTGGTATTAATTTGGTTGTTGCATCGGAGGTGCTGCACTCAATGCATAAAATAAGAAAAGGAAAATGGGGTTGGTTCACACTGAAAATTGACCTAAAAAAATCTTAAGATAGGGTTGAATGGGGTTTTATTAGGGAATTTATGATTTCTTATACTGTTGACCTTCATTCAGTTAATCTAATCATGGATTGCGTTTCCAAACATGCTCTACTGTTGTAAATGGTAGAAAGACAGACCCTTTCCAACACTCTAGGGGGGTGTGTCAAGGTGACCCCATTTCTCCATATCTTTTCAACATTTGCCTTGAGACCCTTTCTAAGGCCATTCATGCAGCCTGTGAGCGAAAAAAGTGAACTACTTTCGGGGCGGGGAGAAAAAAAGTGCCTATCTCACACATTCTTTTTGCGGATGATCTACTCTTGTTTGGGCGAGTTGATGAGAGTACAATTTTCTCAGTCCGGGAAACACTTAAAATTTTTTGCGCTATGTCGGGTCAGAAAATCAATGAGTTGAAAAGTAAATTAAATCTTTTCCCCTAATACCCTTTCAGAGCGTAAAGAACTATTTCAATCAACGATCCATGTGAGTGAAAATGACAATTTAGGGACGTACCTAGGGCTCCCTCTCTCCCATAAAATACCCTCTAGAGCTTAAGTACAATTTATGATTGATAAGGTGAGAAACAAACTATCCAAGTGGAAGACTAAATGCCTTTCTAAAGCACGGAGACTGTGCCTAGTGAACTCAACTCTCTCAACCACCCCGGCCTACTATATGCAAGCCACTTTCCTCCTTTCAGCCACACTTAAAGAATTGGACTCAGTGTGTAATAAACTTCTTATAAGGGAATAAAAATGATAAGAAAAAGATTCACTTGGTAGGCAGGGATCAAACAGTTTAGCCTAAGAAAAGAGAAGGTTGAGAATAAGAATCAGGAGAAAACCAATAGAGCATATATGGTGAAGCTAGGATGGAAAGTCTCTCAGACACCCTTGAATCTAGCCCAAAAGTACATTAATAAATATGTGCATGGTAATAAAGTGACCAAATTCTCTCATGGCTCGAATACGTGCAAAAGTATTGGAAAAGGGTGGCATCTGATCTTCTTTAAGAAAATTATTTTTGGAGTTTGGGAAAGAGGAAAATAGTCCACTTTCAGGATGATGATTGGTTAGGTATTGGTTCCATTAGGTCGAGTATCCAGGGGCCCCTCACCTTATCGGATGAATCAATGTACGTGAGGCACATGGTAAGGGAAGATAGGTGGGACCTTAGTGTTATGTTAATGGCCCTCCCTTCCAACATCATAGATCGTATCCTCAGTTTCCACCCTCCTTTCGATGAGAATTGGGACGACATGTTAATTCATACCTTCACTACCCAGAGAGGTTTTTCCTTGGCTCGTGCATATGATGCTCAAATTCACTCCCCATGCGTAAATATGGAGTGGATTTGGAAACACAATATGGAGCCAAAGTTAAGATTTTTCTTCTAGTTGTTGTGGTGAGACTGCATCCCCATAAATGACTCCACTTTTGGCATATCACCGCAAATGATAATTTCCCTAGGTGTGATGCTCATGGGGGAGACTCGAACCACATTGTTCGTGATTTCCCCTTCTCCCATGTTGTGTGTGAACTCTACGCTCATCCTTCGCCTCCTAACATCTCCTTTACGGATTGGTTAAAACACAACTTGACTAGCGATAGTGTGTATAGGGGGATTGACCTTTTCCCATATGTTTGCCATGAACTTTGAAAAAATAGGATATTGTTGTTTGCGCAATAAGAATCCCACCCCACTCAATGTACTAGCAGACCAAGCCGTCGCTCTAGCAGTCTCGCGGGTGAAAGCCTATGACCTTCCCCGCAACATGGGGGACTCGAACCCAATAGCCCAATTGAACCCATGTTGACTGAAGACTGTGAGTTTTTTTATTCATGTTGATGCATCTTTCACTCATATTCGTGAACATATGAAAGTGGGGGGAGTTGTTGGAAACAAGGAAGGTGAGTGGGTCATGGGATTTACAAGGATAACTTATGCTTGTGACTCTTTTATGTCAGAATTGAAGGCCATCAAACTAGGTCTTCAGATTACAAAATCCCAAAACATCCATACAATTATTATTTATTCGGATTGCATGCAAGTGATTAACCTCCTATGTGATCATGAAGGATTCCCTGACAATTACACGAGTGTTTTATGTGAATGCAGAAAACTTTAGAGGGAGCTACCGAAAGTGAAGATTAAGCATTGTAATAGACGGTACAACAAAGTTGCTGATGTCATGGCAAAGAATTTGTCGGACTAGTTTAGATGATATAAATGTAGCTAGGATTTTCCCCTATCCCCCTAGCTACTATATGGACTTATATGTAGCGGATTGTAAGAATGACTAATTGACTATTATTACTTTGTTCACCCAAAAAAAAAAACTACTCAAAGTCATCTTCAATACTCATTGTGTTCGTCGTCACATCGAAGGTAAAATCCATTTCATCTTCAATTACATAGTTGTAAGTTAATTTAAATTGTTTTTTATGTCAATATATTTAAGTTTTGAGATTGAAAGTCGTTGCAACATCTTAGTAATAGATATTTTACTACTTTTAATCCATTTCATCTTCAGTTAAATATCTTTAAGTTAATTCAAATTTTTTTTTATGTCAAGTATATATAGCGTTTTGAGATTGGAAGTCGTTGCAAAATTTTAGTAATAAAGATTTTACTACTTTTGACCTTTAAAAAACTCTCTTGAAAGAAAGGCTGGTTCTCCTCTTGCCTTGGGCTTCCCCACTTCTTCTTTTTCGAGGTTGATCTTCAGCCACCATGGCTGACGATGTTGCGCTTCGTTACCATAATTTTTCGCTAGATGACGAGGACAATATTGTTATGGACTTAGGAGGATCGAGTGGTGATGTTTTGAATGATAAAGTTTCCCTTAAGCTAGTTAGGAGATTGGTTATGGGCAGATCTTCCAATGTAATCGCATTTACACGAACGACGATTCATTCTTGGGGCCTGATTCAGAAGGTAATTATATGGATTATCAGTTTGAACCTTTTTGTTGTGCAATTTTTCCATTGGCGCGATAAAGAGAAGGTTTAGGCTTTTAGCAGGGAGACATTGGGGCTTTAATAAATAATTATTGATTTTGAACAAAATTTCTGGTAATGAATAACCATCAGATGTGTCTCTTACACATTCTCCATTATGGGTTCGAATAAAAAACTTACCTTTTAATTGTCGACCAGATGAGTATCTGCGTGTTATTGCTACTTCTTTGGAAAAATGGCTAGATATTGAAACTGATGAATTAGGGTTGGAGAATTATAGAAGGGTGAAAGTAATATCAGATGTGACAAAATCTCTTTGAAGGGTGCATCGAACTAGGGGAAAAGATGGAAGGGAAATTCGTATTGCTTTTTAGTTTTAAAGGCTTCCTTTGTTATGTTTCCTTTATGGCATCATGGGCCACGGTGAGAAAGACTATTCGAAGGCTGTTGTGGAGGACCAAGAGGTGAGTTTTGGGTGGAGGGCATGACTTAAATCATCTGTTTGAAAAGGTAGCTAGAAACTTATGGAGGAAGTGGCTTCAACCAAGGCTATTCACAAGACCTTGTTTGTGCCCAAGGCGGCTGCTGGGAGTCAGGAGGAAGCCCCAAAGGTGGGTGAGGATATGTTTTTGGAGGGTGCAGGAGTGGTGAAGGGGAGTTTGGAGTTTCAAGCTATTGCATCGGTAACATCAGGGATTGATTGGGGGGGTATCCATAAAGCCACAAGTGGGTGAGGTGTAGGTGAGTGATTGTTTGAGGCCTAGTAGTGAGGTTGTGGCGATGGAACATGATGGTTTTGATGAGTTTCCTAGGGAGGAGGGTGTTACTGTGGGTGAACCGAGTCTTAAGGCTCGTAAATGGAGGTAGTAGGTGCGTGTTTTTGAAATAAAGAAGCAGGTGGCTAGGGCCTCGGTGGGGAAGGGGGTAAGCGCGGGATGGTGACCAAGCTAAAAATTGATGGGGGAATTTCGGCTCATATGAAACGTGTTGTATCCCTTAATGTTACTGAACCTGGTGGCATGGTGGCGGAAGTTGGCGTGAACCAACCCCGCCAGGGCTCTTGAATTACTTAAGTCTTAACTATAGAGGGTTGGGCAACCCCTCTGCAGTTGCAAAACTATGAAATTTATTCTGAAAAGAGACACCTTCTTTAATTTTTCTTTCGAAGACAAAGTTGAGTTCAATTGAGTTTGCAAAAATAAAGAAAAAAATTGGCGACTTTAGTGCTATTGTTGTGGCAACTGTGGTGAGATCGAGAGGTTTGGCTCTATTATGGAAAAATGAGATTATTGTGCACCTGAGACCTATGTTTGTTCATCACATCGATGTAGAGATAAATGAAGGCATTGGTAATAATCCTGGAGATATACGAGCTTCTATTGGTGACCGGAGACTCAAAACCGGCATCTATCCTGGAAACTTTTGGGGGGAGTTAGCTTCTCAAACTAACTTGCCGTGGATGTGCTTAGGGGACTTCAATGAAATTTTATGTGAAATTGAGATGAAAGGGAGAGTTGTGCGTGCAGAGTGGAAAAATCAAAACTTTAAGGAGGCGATTGATGTTTGCGGTTTCCGAGATATCCCTTGGTCGGGGTATGAGTTTTCCTATGATAATGGTAGGCTTAGTGATGATAATGTATAAAGCCAACTTGATAGATCTTTTGAAATATGGATTGGTTGACTTGCTTTCCATGGGTCATTGGGATTATTTGGTTCGTTAATGGTCATATCACGCGCCCATCAAACTCATGTCTATAAAACATGAGCGGCATGTGGGGATGGGTGCGAAGCCATTCCATTTTGAACAATATTGGGCTGATAATGGTGAGTGCGTTTGAAGATATTTTGGCTATAACGTGGCAATTTGTTATCCTCGAAACTGAATATTTGTGCAAAGGATTTGAAAGACTGGAGTAGTAGGAAGTATGGGAAATTTTTTAAGGAGTTGAAGAAAAAAAGGAAGGCACTCGAGAAATTGAACAAGGTGGGATTACATCTAAGCAGGTCGAGAGGTGAAGGAAACTAGTCCATGACATTTAGAACTTGGTGCATGTGGAGGAAGTTCACTTGTGGCAATGCTAGCTCAAGGGTGACTTGGCTCCCAGATGGTGATAGAAACACAAAGTTCTTTCATCAGAGAGCGTCTAACAGGGAACGAAAGAACAACATCAGGTGTAGTAAAGATGATGAAGGAAATACTTAGATGGAGTAGGAAGAGATTGGGAGAGTTGCGGTGAATTATTTTTGCAGCAATTTTTCATCATCTCACCCAACTCTAATTGAGCAGGCTCTTCTTGATATTGACTCCCGGGTTTCAAATGTTATGAATGAGTTCCTTTGAGAAGATTATACGACGAATGAGGTATCTTTTGCTTTAAGTCAGATGCATCCTATTAAGGCTCTTGGGCCTGATGGTATGTGTCCTCTATTTTTTTCAATCGTAATGGAATGTAGCTTATGCTAATGTGACTTCTTCTACAGTGCTAAAAATTCTGAATTGTGATAGTATGCCTGTTAATTTAAATAACAATTTTATAGTTCTCATCCCGAGAAAAAGTAAGTCTGAACATATGAGTGAATTTCATCCAATTGCTTTCTGTAATATGGTGTATAAACTGGTGTCAAATGTCCTGGCTAACAAACTGAAAAAAAAAATCTTGCCTGATATCATTTTTGTGAACCAGAGTGCTTTGTCCCAGGGAGGTTAATCACTTATAATGTGTGGTAGCTTTCATATTTTTCCATCATATGAAAAATCTAAAGCAAATTGAGGGGTGTATGGCTCTGAAGCTGGATATGTCTAAAGCTTATGATAGGATTGAGTGGAATTTCTTGAATGCTACGTTGCTGAAATTTGGGTTGGATATAGCTTGGTGTAATCGGTCATGGAGTATGTGCAATTTGTCTCCTTTTAGATTTTGATTAATGGGCAACCTTCTGAGTTTTTTCCCCGGGTCAGGGGATTCGACAGGGTAATTTGTTGTCTCCGTATTTATTCATTTTTTGTGTAGAGGCTTTTTCGAATTTCATTAGGAAAGTTGAGGAGGGGGGGCTTAAGGGAGTGAGAATTGCTAATGGGGATATGCTGTATCTCATTTACTTTATGCCGATGATTGTATTAGTTTTTCAGGGGATTATGAGCATTAAGTTGATGTGGTGAGAGACGGTTACTTATGAGTTAGCTTCAGGCCAGAAAGAAAATTTGGAGGAAACTGATGTTCTTTTAATTCGGGAGTGGTGGGGAGTATAAGGAGAACTTTGGCAGAGAAGCTTGGAGTTCGACTTGTGAACAATCATGAGAAGTATTTGGGGTTGCATACTGGGGTTGGGAGATCAAATAAGGTTATTACGAAGGGGGTGAAGGAGAAAATTTGGAAGAAGCTGCAAGATTGGAAGGGGATGTTACTGTCTAAGGCGGGTAGGGAGGTCCTGATAAAGGATATTGCCCAATCTTATTGTACCTATGTGATGAGTGTGTTTAAATTAACATCTTCTTCCTGCGATGAATTGCGATTTTTTTTTGCTCAGTTCTGGTGGGGTCAAAGTGGTGAGTGGAAGATACATTGGGTGGCTTGGAAGAATTTATGTTTACCAAAGATGGAGGTTGGGTTACATTTACGTTTCCGTGATTTCAAGCTCTTCCACTGGGCGCTTCTTGGTAAACAAGCTTCGCGATTGTTGACTAGTAGCCCATCATTGTTGCATGATATTCTAAAGGCAAGGTATTTCCCTAATTCTTCTTTTATGGATGCTCATCTTGGTCAATTACCTAGCTATACTTGGAGAGGGATATAGGAGTCTAGATGGGTAGTGAGAAGGGGGATGTGTTGGCGAATTGGTGATGGGGAAAGTGTTAAGGTGTGGAAAGATTCATGGATTTCGAGAACTTAAAGTAGGCGCATTATTTCTCTAGTTGGTGAGTTTAATTAGAAGTTAGAGGTTGGTGTTAACCCAATCACTAGAAATTAGAACCAGAATCGTGTGAAAGAATTGTTCTTCCCCTTTGTACAATCTCGATTCTTGAGCATTTCTTTGAGTCAACGTTCTCCCAAGGACACTATTTTTTGGGTGCTTGAGAAAGATGGGAATTTTTCCGTGAAATCAGCTTGTAGAGCGATTTTTAGTGATGATTATCAGACTACAAATGCATCAGGCTCTCATTCCCACAAGGTGTGATAAAAGATATGGAACACGACTAGCTTGTCTCGTGTTAAGTTGTTTGTGTGGCGTGTATGCCAAGGAGCCCTTCCAACTAGGGTAGGGCTTGGTTATCTCATACCCAGATTTACCACTTTGTGTGGTGTGTGCGGGAGGGAGGCCGAATCTAGACTTCATGCACCGAAGGACTGCGCTCTTAGCTTGGAAATGCGATTTGGTAGGTTAGTTTTTGTGGTGAGTTAGTGGACCGCCTAACTTATTTGATTGTGGATTGGCTTGAAATGGTTATGAGGGCTGGATGAGGAGGGCTGGGAGCTTTTCGTAACCTCTTTTTAGGATATTTGGAGTGCCCGCAATAGGTGGGTAATGGCGGGGGAAGGTTAAGTACCGAGTGATGTGTGTGAGTATCCTTCGAAGGTGTATGCCGAGACTAGGGGGAGAATTGAAGGTGTTTAAGTTGAAGGGGGAGCTGTCGAGTGTGGATGCGGGGGGTTGGAGATGTCCACAAGAAGGCTGGATGAAATGCAACATAGACGCGGGTGTTAAGGACTCATGGGGCTCTGCAACGAGGGTTGTTTGTTAGGATTCGGCTTGTAATCCCCTTAAATTTATTAATTTTATAAATATATTTTGAAGTATATTCATATATATTTTAGTATACTTTAACATCTAAATAATTTATTTCTCAAAAGGTTGACTATTTGAAAGTCAAAAGAATTATTTAATAATTTTAAGTAATCAAATATTTTTATTTAGTCATGCTTTGAAAAAATCATTTTATAATTAAAATAGTGGAGTTGAAATAAAAGGATTTTAATATTGGGTTAGAGGAGCCTAAACCTCATAGCTTTTCCTATAAACATTCTGTTTTAGCTAATCCATCAAAGCCCAACTCCTTATTGGACCCCTAATGGGGTAAAATATAAATACCCTTATTTACACGAATCCCCACACATTAAACACGTTTATTTTCTTTCTCCTCTTTCCTCTTATTTTCGACACTTCCGTTCTTTCTCCCTATCTAACCCAACTTCCTTCCCTCATCATTCGATTTATGGCAAGCCACGACAGCCGCCCACCGGTGCCACCACCAACCGGCATAGCACCATCGCCCTCCTCCCTTGTCGCCGCCGATTCTCTCTCCTCTTCTTGTTGGTTATTTCGTCCTCAAGTTATTTTCATACAAAATTTATATTTTAAAGATTTGTTTTAATATGTTTATGTTCAAAAGTTATAGTATTATAATTTAATTATGAATCTAATATTATATACTTTGTGTATTGAAGATATAAAAATTCAGATTCACTTATTATGTTAGATTGGATTTTTAATTATCAAAGCATGAATTTTTAGGATTTTATGAGTTGGAAAATCATAGTAGTATGTTATAGTTTATGAGATCGAGTATTCCTATGATTTTAAGTATGTTTAAAATGAGATTTAATATATAATATGTTAGAAATTTGAAAAGAGTATTGTTGATGAAGAATTTATGATTTTAAGATGAGTTTTTGAGAGTTTTTAAGAACTAGTGTAGTAGTACTATATTAGGAGGTTTTACTAATTAACTTTTAATAATAGAAAAGGTTTTTACACACTTTTAGAAGGGGTTTAAATTAGTTTATTATTGCTGTAAATTTATACAGGATTGATTATGGATTTATATTGGTTGTTTTAGGCGGAGGTTTCTCTTTAGGCGACTTTTAAGCTTCTGAAAGTGGCCTCTCGATTTGTCTACACAAGGTACGTACAAACCTATGTATTGATTGGATTAGTATCATGATTATAAGGATGAGAATCATGCTGTATCATGTATCGGGAACTATTTTAGTTCATATGTGATTTCTAGTAAGTTAGATTTTCATATTTTGTGCTGTTGTGTGAAGCATGTTGGTTCTGATTTTTATATTATGTTTGTATGGAAGATTGATGCAAGCATATGAGATTTGAGAACTTTATTTTATCAATTCATATGAGGGATTAATATATATGTTGGTTTGGATCATGATTAAATCACGTTGTTCCCTTTTGATTATTTAATTACTTTATGAGGACCGAAGGCCTTATTTGGTAAGTGGATTATTATACCTATGAAAGGTTGATTGGTTATTGACTTGCACTAGTAGAAAAATGACGATTTTTGTCTCTCCAAGTGCATCGCACAACAGGAAAACGATGTAGAAGTGAACAGGGACATCATTTTCGTCACATGCAATTGGGACTCGATGCAAAAGATTCCATATGTGCGCCGTATTTAGCTAGCGCGCGGACGCAAAACATCAAAGCACAAGCTATGTGCGTCGGATAACCAAAACATGCAACGCACATTACATAAGCCAAATCATCTAATCCACAATCTATGCGCGTCGGATGTATGGTATGTGCGATGCACATAATTGAACCTTAACATTTGCATCGAATCCGGCCTATGTGCGACGCAAATTTCTTCTCCCGCAGACTCGAGGATTTGCGTCGGATGTATGGTATGTGCGATGCATATAAATGTGCCCAATAATTCTTTTTTCACCCTGATTAAAAATAAACAGGTTATCTGATGCAAAAGGTAATTTGCATCGGACATTAAGGCTCGTCTGACGCACATGATCTAGGCCCATTGCTTCTTTTTTCCAACATTTTGAAGCCCTAAACATTACTCACTCCCTCAAACTCACGCTCACTCTCTCTCTCTCTCATGCGATTGCGAATCAGCCTCACCCTAGATCTGATACTCACTCCTATCATCGTGGCAGTTTGAAATCCGAAATCCGACTTTAACACGATGAAGCAACATCGTCCTTCTATTAAGTTTTTACATTTCTTTTATTTTTTAGTATTTTTGCGGAATTTTTCCCAATTCTTTTAGGTTTTCTCTGGTGCTTTTTTTCATCCTTTTTATGAATTATTTTTTGGTTTTAATTGATTGAAAAAGGGAATACAATTTTCGCTGCCAGTATGTGTTTCTCATTCGACGGAAAAAATATGGTTATGATTGATTGTGTGATTTTATTTTTCTTATATATTGCTCTCTGTTTGTGATTCTACTATGATTTGTTTGTTGTTAATTTGGAACTTGGAACTTGATTTGTTTGTTCTCTGATGTTTATTCTAATTTAATTTGTTTGTTTCTCATTAGGCAGGCTAGGGTTCTGTTTGGCGGAGCCTCTCTCTCCTCTTTATTATTTCGTCGGCATTCTTAATTCGTCAGCACTCTTACTAATATCGAATATGGATTCTGGGTAAGATTTTTGTCTCAAATTTTTAATTCCCTCAATGTATGGGCAACTTTAGTTTGTTGCAGTATTTCTTATATTGTCGAGTTACAATTGAACCACAAATTTTCAGATTTTCTTATTATATTCTCTAAATTCTCATTCTATATGAATTAAACCTTTAATTTCTGGATAATTCAAAGATAAATTTATTACGACATATAGCAAGTGTGAGTAAATTAAAAAATGCAACCAAGCTATTGCATGAAATTGTCAATGTTATGTAACATGGGTATCATTTAAAAGTTACAACCACTTTGAGGCTTTTTATTGGAAGTGTTGTACTGGAACTATATGTGTACTTTTTTCTCTTCCCTTTTGTTTTTGGTTTGAGTTTTCTTGTACTTCTATAGATTTATTGTTCTAAGCTGGTCTCACCAAAATAATTTAGGCTTTAGTCTGGTGGTTGATTTATGCATGATGCATCTGTATGGATCGTCAAAAAAACTCAGAATAATGTGGAAGTATGAGGTAAGTTGGAAACAATAAAGGAAGCATTGGATGAAGGGGGATTGGTAAAGAGGAGATGCAAGCTGCAAAAAATATACCAGGGAAGATCAAAGCTCAAGTTTGGATTAAGTGAAGAAGAAAGTTAGAAATCAAGCTCAAATGAGACGAGTGCTATGAAGAGTGGGGTGGCTGGCCCAGTATAGACCCCACCAGAATTATGAAGGCAGGTTCTTGGAATTGTCGGGGTTTAAACTCTACTAACAACCCGACTATTCCTTTCCTTCAATGTTTTGTTAGAAGTGAAGCTTTAGATCTTTATTTTTAGCTGAAACAAAATGTTCAGTAAAGGACTTAGAACCTTGTATTTCTGGGTTAGGCTTTAGTGATTGGGGGGGCTGTGATTCAATATACCTATCTGGAGGTATATTTTTGTGCTGGGAAGTTCAATTGCAGTCAAAATTTTGTTTGTATCCAAAAATTATGTTGTGAAGTAGTGAATGAAAGAAATGAATCTTTTTGTGTGGTGTGTGTGTATGACGTTCCTGTTTGAGAAAATCGCCAAGAAGTATGGGTTACTCTAAAAGCTTTTCTCTGGTCTCACCCAGGGAAACTACTCCTATTATGAGATTTTAACCAGGTAGAATATGAGAATCATAAATTGGGTGAAAGTAGAGTGCTCAAGGAAGGAGTAAAGTTTAGCAACTGGAAATTGGATTGTTCTATCATTGACATGCCTTTCCATGGTGTTCAATATACATGGACAAATAATATAGTAGGTGACCAAACTATCTTTGAGCAACTAGATAGAGCCCATTGTAAGGACACATGGAGACTAACCTTCCCTAACGTTGTTGTTGTCAATTTCCCAATCTTTATTTCGGATCATGGCCCAATTTCGGTGGACTGCAACCCAACTCAAGAGAAGAAAGAGGCCTTATAAGGTGGAATCTTGGTGTCTAGAGTTTGAGGAAATAGAGCAAATTATTTCTAAAACTTGGGCCTCAAAGATTTTGGGCTCAGCCTTGTTCAAAATACAAAGAAAGCTTTCTTTAGTTAAGAACAAGTGCAAAGCCTAACGTTGTTGTTGTCAATTTCCCAATCTTTATTTCGGATCATGGCCCAATTTCGGTGGACTGCAACCCAACTCAAGAGAACAAAGAGGCCTTATAAGGTGGAATCTTGGTGTCTAGAGTTTGAGGAAATAGAGCAAATTATTTCTAAAACTTGGGCCTCAAAGATTTTGGGCTCAGCCTTGTTCAAAATACAAAGAAAGCTTTCTTTAGTTAAGAACAAGTGCAAAGCCTGGTGTCTCAATTTCAAAGCCATAAATAAAATCAACAGGGACTAAATTAGTCATGACCTTTCGGAAGCCCAAGAGGCCTTAGGGGCCCCGGGTAAGAACCTACAATGGGCTGAAATAAGAAAAGTAACAGAGTTTCCACTGACATTAAGTTGGAGTATTGGAAACAAAGATCAAGGAAAAATTGGGATGGACTTGGAGATCAGCCCACAAGTTTGTTTTATAAATGCTCAAAGGTTAGACAAGGTAAAAATGAAATTCGGGCTATTAAAAATAAGGAAAGGGTTTGGATTGCGAAACTGGTGGCCCTTAAGGAGGAATTTGTGGACTTCTTCACAAATCTTTTTACTAATAGGGGCTCAATGATGATCAAGTCAAAAAGTTATTAGAACCTTTTTCACAAAATGAAATAAAGGAAGTTATGTTTAGTATGAAACCTAACAAATCTCTAGGGCCAGATGGAATCCTGCCAGTGTTTCTTCAGAAACTATGGCATGTAGTTGGTGAGGAGATAGGGAGAGCTAAAAAGGGGCCAAATGACAACTGCATTATTGCACATGAAATGCTGAATTGTGTTAAAAAATAAATAAAAAGGGTGCACTTTACTCAATGATCTTAAATCTTGATCTCAATAAAGCGTATGATAGGGTCAACTGGAAATTTGTGAAAAAAGTGCTCAAAGTTGTGGGGTTACCTATCCTGTGGATCCATCTAATTATGGAATGCATTACCTCGGTCACATATTTGGTGATTATCAATGGGGAGCCAGTAGCGCAAATCAATCCAAAGGCGGGACTAAGGCAAGGGGATCTTATCACCATACATTTCCATTCTATGCATGGAGGTGCTTTCGCGGAAATTAATCCAATAACAGGGTCAGGGTCTAATAAAAGGGTTAAAACTTAATAGAAGATCCCCATAAATCTCCCACCTATTTTTTGCGGATGATGCAGTTTTCTTCATCAAAGGTACTATGGAGAATGTAGGGAACCTCAGGAAAGTGCTTGATAGGTTTTGCGGATTATCGGTTTAGATGATAAATACCCAAAAACCTTACAAAGTTTTCAGTAGGAATACACCTAAAAAGTTTGTTAGACTTTTGAATAAAAGGTTTAAAGTTGCTAACAAAGAAGGGCTGGGTAAATATCTAGGCTGCCCAATGGATGTCACTGGCCACTCTCTGAATACCTTTCAGGACTTACCGTAAAAGATCGTGAAAACAATATCGGCTTGGCAGTTCTTAGCTCTTAGTCAGACAAGAAAGCTACTTCTTATCAATAGTATCCTTATTGCGTATACCTCAACTTAACGGCCTTGTATATGATTCCTAAAAAGATTCTTAATATAGCCACTTCAGCATTGTTGAAATTTTGGTGGGGTACAAGTATGGAGAAGAAGCCTATTTATTGGAAAAAGAGAAGTCTACTAGAGGAGCACAAGCATAAGGGAGGATTAGGCCTTAGAAGCTTAGAGGCCATCAATTCAGCTAGCATATTTAAGCAAGCCTGGAGAATTCAAAACAATCAAGCTCTCCTAGTCAGCAGAATCTTTAGAGCCAAATATTCAGATTCATGGTTTAGAAATAGTAGTAGAGGGAAAATACCGCAAAACAGTTCATGGGGTGGCAGAAGTATTATGAAGAGTGTTGGCCTTTTGGCAAGTGGGCTAGGGAAAAGAATAGGGAATGTAAACTCTACAACTATTCTAAATACAATTTGGGTTAGAGGGAGAAGAGTGCACTTCAAAGAAGGCCTAATGTGTCCAACTGATGAGACAAAACCAGTATGGGTTAGTGACTTAATATTGGAAAATCGCACATGGAACACGACCCTCTTAAGGAAGTGGTTTGAAGAGGAGGATGTAAGAACAATAAAAACAGTGCATCTGTTATCAATCGAAAAGGAAGATGAATTCAGCTGGGAAAAAACAGAACATGGGGAGTATCAAACAAAATCAGGTTACTGGCTGTCTATGGGAGGAGGAATTGTAAGTAAGAAGATCTCAAAATTCTGGAAACAAAAATTCTGGCCAAAATGGAAGATATTCTATTGGAAGCTAGCTAATGGTGCCCTGGCCACCAGAGTAAACCTTAAAAAAAGAAAAATTCTAAGCGAGATTCTTTGTCCTTTCTGTGGGAAGGAAGAGGAGTCGGATACTCACTTATTTAAGGAATTGGTTATGGTATCTAATGCAGGATGAAGGAAAACTGGAAGGCAAAGCCTTAGACTTTTTAGGGATTCTATGGAGTATTTGGTTATTAAGAAACAAAATCATTTTCAATACAAGTTATCACTTGGACCCCATATATATCTTTAAGATCTTTAATTGCTGGCAGAAGAGATGGTGGGAATGCTGTAATATTATGTACAAAGAAGAGAAGCCAAACGAAAGGATTGTGGGTGATAGGAGGGGGAAAATCTCTTGGAAGAAAAATTGGGAAGAAATCACAAACCATAGTACTCTAATAATTGATGGAGTTCGGAAAGAAAACAAGAACAACAATAAGGACCTGGGAGATACGGCGTATGGATGGGTAATCATGGAAGGAAGTATGCAAAGAGCAATAAAAAATTAATGAAAATATTCACATCAATAATAAACACATGTGAGGATCAATAAAAAAATCCGATCATATAAAATTATTTCCATTCACGTGTCAAAATAAATTATTGCTCTCTTGGATAACTAAATATTTGTCTTTGATTCCTCAAAAGATGCTAGTAGCAATTTCTTTCGATAACGTAATATTGTGCTTTTCTAAAATAAAGGTGTTAAGAAATAAATTTAAACCATTGCTTGACTAATTATCCAACATTTATTCTAAAAGCATAAAAACATATATAGGTAAATAATCTAGGGGGATACACTATCAGTCCTATCCTTAATTTCCTTGTATTTTTCAGGAGTGAAAACTTCATCTTGATTTTCAAAATCATCAACATTCTCAGTGTCATAGTAGTAGCATCTTCTAGTCCTAGTAGATCTTCGTATCGTCTTAGGCTGATGCTCCTCCTCTTCATCTAACTCAGAATCACTCTCACGGTCAAACTCGTCCGTCCTCTAGCACGGTCAAACTCGTGGAGAATCTCATCATCACTATCTGGCATACCTACTCTTAGGATTCTACGCATGATGACTTCTAGGCTAGTGTAGCTATTACAATCAGACTCATATCCTCCATCATCCTCATAATCACTTTGTACAATAGGGTTGTAGCAACTTCCTGTTCTAGTAGCTTCTATATTAGTCATATCACTAGGTCCGTTTATTGAAGCACACGACATCTATAAACCAATTATACTCTCACTTAGCGTATAATCCCAACAATTAACAATAACAACATAATATAAAGCATAGGAATAACAAAAACAATTAGCAGGGAAGAAAAGTGTAATCATGTTGAACTAATTATTTAATGCAGTCATATAATACTTTTATCCTATATGCGCTTCCTATACTACCTATCTCTCACAAAAATATAAAGTAATCAAAATAAACTAGAAGTAAATGGAAAAATTACTTTCAACAGTACCAACTATTAGCGATTTATTTTAAACGGTACCAACTATCGTTTATTCAAAAATAGTACCAACTGTTTGGCCTATTTGCAATAAACGGTAGCTGGTGACACATGTCACACTCTTACTGGTTCATAATCAGACAAATTATTGCAAATATACCATTTATTGCAAATAGGCCCAATAGTTGGTACTGTTTTTTAATACACGATAGTTGGTACCGTTTAAAATAAATCGCTAATTGTTGGTACCGTTGAAAGTAATTTTTCCATAAATAAATAAGTGAATAAATAATTAGTGCTATAAATAGATGACTTTTGCTATATTTGTCTTCGTTTGTGACTTACGTGCATAATTTCTTACTTGGAATGGCTAGTATTCTGTGATTGATGTTTGAGCTAGTCTACCCTTTAAAAATCCTAACTTAACCATTTTTATGGTGCTTGTTAATGGTCTCAAGGTAATGATCAGTCTTCCTGAAATCACCAAGAGTTTGATCTTTTTGACGATGACAAATGGGGAAAAGACTAGGAACGAACTAAAAGTTAAAAAAAAAAAAAAAAATCCTTAATCTGTCTTAATTAAATTATATAAATTATAATTCTATCTTTTTCATTCTCTTATGTTATTTGTTGTTTTTCTTAGTTTGTACCTTTGTTGTCATCATCAAAAAGGAAAAAATTGTTGAACCCTAGTTTTGATGATGACAAAGGAACAAAGATGCAAACTAAGTATTGAACTAACAAGTTGTTTAAGTGAGTGAATTTCAAGGTATCAACGAAAGGAACAAAGAGAATACTAAGTTAAGGAAGAAATCAAGTTTGGATTTTGAAGACTAAGTAAAGATGTTTCAATATTTGGTACTGGAGGAGCATTGGAGCAAGAAGAATAAAGCGAGGCTTTTTGTTTCTAGTTCCATTGTAAAGGAACGAGTAAGAATGGTAAGGAACTATGGCAATTTAGAATGAGAATGATCGTTGTTCCTTTGTAAGGAACAGACGAACTGGCGCTGAACTAATAAGTCAAAAGAACTAACTATTAAAAGGAACTAGACTTATGATGAAGTATTACAACGGTACATTTATGTCAGTTGAGTAAATATGCCTAGATTGTAGGTAACCGTTTTGATTTTAGGAAAAATATGATTTTGAGGAAAATCTTTTTAAGGAAAAGATTTTATCGTCACAAAAAAGAATGTAGAGAGAGAAACTCTTCTCGCTCTCTAGAATAACTGTTTCAAGAACTGTTTTCTTTTTTCCTCGACATTTTGTCGTAGCCATGGCAGGATCATCGAAAGCAAAGGTAAAGAAATAGTCTCCGGTTATTCAAAACAAAAAGAGAGGTCCGTCAGGATCTACTAAGGACGGAAGGTACGATCGATTGCAGAATTACATGGTGTAGAGTCATTAATGGTGGACATTCCAGCATTGAAGGAACCTCTGTCTCCGAAAAGCTCCATTGAAGCTCTTCAATAGCAAAATAGAGAGAAGGCTCAACTGTCGGAGTGGTTGACAATAATGAAGAAAAATCAGAGTTGATTGGATACAATTGAGCAAGGTATTATTCAATCTCGTAGTCTAATTAGTGATTTTGAGAAGGTACATTCATCTGCAATTGCGATTGATGACTGTAATACTGGAATTGGTAAACAATTTGTATCAATTAAGATTGGATTTGAGGATGTGAAGGATGAAATTGAGTATTGGGAGAACGCTGTGGTTTGTTATGTTATAGGTGCGAATCCACCTTTTCCAGTAATGGATGGTTTTGTGAGACGAATTTGGGGAAAGTATGGTATTGACAAAGTAGGAGTTGTTGGCAAGGATTTCTTCTTGGTAGGATTGAAATCACAAGAGCAAAGAGATGCTATTCTTAATGGTGGCTTCCAGTTCTTTGATAAGAAGCCAATGGTAGTAAAGGCTTGGCATCAGGACATGAATTTTCAAAAGGAGACAGTGAAGAGCATACCAACTTGGATTCAATTACCTCGATTGGATCTCAAATACAAGGGGGAATCATGTCTGTTTAAGCTTGTGGCAGGTGTTGGGAAGCCAATCAAGCTTGACCAAGCCACAAAGGCTAAAGATAGATTGAATTTTGCTAGAATTCTTGTTGAGGTTGATATTGATCAACAATTTCCTAATTCCATTATGTTTGAGAATGAGAAAGGAGAACAAATGTGCCAGGCTATAGGATATAAATGGAAGCCTATTATCTATGGGACTTGTCATGGTTTAGGCCATGAAACTGCTCAATGTTATCACGAGACAAGGAAGATAAAGAAGATATGGATTGTGAAGGAGAAACCAGTCAAGAGTGTAGAGGAGTTCACACTGGTAGCAAAAAGGGGGACTCAACTAGTTTAGACTACAAAACTAATAATGGTAGTTAACAACTCATTTGATGTATTAAAAAAGCTTGCTAATGAGGTGGAGCATCCTGACAATGCTGTCACTGTAGAAGATGAGGATGAGCTGGAGGCAGATGAAGAGGATGAAAGCCAGGATGGGGAGCCTCCTGACTTCCATGGATAATATTTTGTCTTGGAATGTGAGAGGGTTAAATAGTAGAACCAAAATTATTACGAATTATATAAGACTATTTAGCCTTCTTGAAATAAAAGTTAAATCACATAACATGGGTGATTTATACTTGTCTTTGTATCCTAGTTGGTGTTTTTCAAATAATAATGCATGGCATAAGAATGGTAGAATAGTAATAGCATGGCATCCCTCTGCATTCCATGTTAACATTACCTACTGTTCTGATCAACTTATGCATACTGAGGTGGAGACTGTTAATGGAGGTAGAAAATTCCACTGCTCTTTTGTCTATGGCCATAATGATAGAAGTTGTAGACATGAATTATGGAAAAAATTGATTGAACTCACTGAAAACATCTCTGGTGCTTGGGTGATGTTAGGGGATTTCAATGCAATTTTAGGCATGGAAGAGAGAATTGGTCAACCAGTGAGGGAGAGGGAACTGGTTGATTTGAAGAATTGTGTTGATGCTTGTAAAATGATGGATGTGAAAGTAACTGGTCAGTTTTACACATGGAGTAATAAGCAAGAGGGGGATAGAAGGGTTTTTGTGAGCTGGATTGAGTAATGGGGAATGAGGTTTGGATGAAAAATTTTCCAATGACAGAGGTGCATTATATGCCAAAGGGTGATTATGACCACTGTCCTGTGCTGCTAAAGTCCTTTCCTTCTGTGAATAGGAAACCATTTCGGTTTTTACATATGTGGAGCCATTCCCATAAGTTTTTAGAAGTGATTAGAAGTGGGTGAGAGAAGGAGGTCAGAGGGACAAAGATGTATAGATGGTTAAAAGGCTGAAGCTACTGAAGCAAGACCTTAAAAGATTGAATGCAGAGGAGTATGAAGATGTTTCTGTGCAAAATACAAGGTGTTATCAGGAGTTAGTAGATATCCAATAGAGTCTTCAAGCTAATCCTACAAATCTAGATCTTATTGAGAAAGAAATGACATGTAGGAGAAGTTATCAACTGGCACATAAGAATTTGTTGTCCTTCTTGGGGCAAAAGGCTAAGGTGAGATGGCTTGAAGAAGGGGATGACAACACAAGACTGTTCCACAAAAGTATTAGAATGAGAAGGGTTCAAAATAGGATCAATACAATCCAGAATGAGAGGGGGGAGTGGGTTTCCAAGCCTGAAGATGTGAGTGAGGCTTTCCTTCAATTCTATAAATCCCTGTTGGGAAGCAGTGGTCTTACCAGGCCACTTGAAGAGATTATTATTAATCAAGGGAAGGTAGTATCAGAAGAACAGAAGGTGATGTTGAATTTACAATTTAGTTCTGATGAGCTAAAGCAAGCTTTATTTTCCATACCTGATGAGAAATCTCCTGGCATAGATAGCTACACTAGTCTTTTTTTCAAGAAGGCATGGGAGATTGTGGGGCTGGATGTTATTGAGGCTATCAAAGACTTCTTCACCCATGGGAAGCTGTTGTCAGAAGTGAATGTTACAGCTATTACTTTAGTTCCTAAAGTAAAGTGCCCTGCAACAGTCAGTGACTATAGGCCTATTGCTTGCTGGAATATCCTATATAAGACAATTACAAAGTTGATTTCTACAAGACTCAACATTGTGCTCCCTAATTTGGTTTCCCCCAATAAAGGTGCATTTATTACAGGAAGAAGTATCATAAGTAATATCCTTCTCTGCCAAGATTTAGTGAAGAGATTCAATAGTAGAGGTAGTAAGATGGTTGGTGTAATGATGAAAATTGACCTTCGAAAAGCATATGACTCGATTGAATGGGCCTTTGTGGAAGATTTATTGAAGATCCTTCAGTTTCCTTCTCATTTCATTAAGTGTGTAATGAAATGCATTAAAACTCCCAGCTTTACACTAATGTTGAAGTTTAGTTATGTAGAAATAGTCTGCAATGTTACTATATTATTATTTATTACTACTTATCATTTATTAGTATCATGTTAGGATTGTTTATTCATTATGTAGTACTCAACTTTGTTGATCACATGTTTTGTGTGTGTATATTGTCAATATTGATCATGGCTATGTCTTATTGAACCTGTGATGATCCATTTGGTGAGCAGTCTCTAGGGATCAATAATGCATCATCATTCACAGGTTTGAAGATGATGTGTCATAGGTTCGGGATTGGAGAGCTTGTGTTCACTATTTAGTATAGTTGACTTTTTATTTTTCGTAGTTGATGTTGACTATTGTCATTGACTTTGACTTTTGAGTTTGAATTTGAATATTGTTCATTTGACTTTTTAGTTGACTAAATTTTATTTCTAAAGTTCGTTTATTATGAATTTCGCTAGAAAATTCTGAATAAGCCGATACGTTATCGCAGAGGCGATAATATTTTGATAATTCTCTAAGTTTTATATTTAAAAGGTATTTTGGAAAATAGAGAATTGCGGGTGTTACACGGCTGGCAGGGTGGCGTGGTGTGTTGCGGATTTTGCATTGAAGGTCAAGGAGTGTTTGTTGGCGGAGGTGATGCTATGAGGTGGGGGTTGATAGTTGCCAAGTCGATGGGTGTTAGAAGATTTTGTGATGGTAGGTGATATTCTAAGCGTTATCAAAGCTTTGAAGAATCAACCGAGTGGAGCAAGTAGTTTTCAACTTATTTTAGAAGACATGCTTCATTTAGTTGATGATTTTGATGTTGTTTCTTTTTCTTTTGTTAGATGTAGTGGTAATAAGCTTGCTTACTTTTTAGCTCATCTCTCTCCTTCTGAGGTGGGTGAACAAGTGTAGGATTAAGACTTTCCTGTGGATGTTGTTAATGGTGCTCGCTCTGATTTGGTAATATAATTTCCCCTTTGTGGTTTTCCGTCAAAAGAATAGTTGTCGGTCCAGACGATAACCCAAATCATTGCATGTTATTCAGATCATTGCATGTGAGTTTTTGGTATTCATTTATTTAAATTAGGTGAAATATTAATTTAAATTTATATATTGAGATCAAAATTAGATGCTTATAGTTTAACGTTACAATTTTATTTAAAATGTCATTAAAAATCAGGTATTTTTTAATCACTATAGTTAGCACAACAACAATTAACCCCAAAAATTGCTTAGAACGTCGATGTCATAAACCATGGACGTGCCCGGTTCTCCAACATAGCAGATGGCTTATGGTATGGCTAGCGTAGCCTTGTGCAAAGTGAGCTAGCTCATTATAGATTGATACTGATGGAGGCTCAAGCGAAGGCCCTTTTACTTATATTTTCTCATATGAATCTTTTGTCTCCAGCTATTGGGGATCCCATTTCCGTACCAACTCAAGATATGCTTTCTACGTACGATATTGAACTACTTCGACAAGCCTGCACGTGAGATATCCAGCATCTAATGTTCGTACAGCAGTATCTAGCCATGTACTTCAGGAACTACCAAAAAAAACAAGCTTGTGCAACTAGTAGACTACAGAGAATTAGAGAAGTCGATGTTAAGCACACTTTGAAAGAACAATCAGTGCGTTCAATTACCACTTCAAAGGTCACCGAAAAGTACTATACAACCAACCAGTTCTTCCATCCCAAGCACTAACAAGTCACAGCTGAAGATGCTCCAAATGAAACAAGCACAACATGATACAGGTGAGCCGAAAACCAAATAGAGAAGGTACATCCATACAGCAATATAGTCCAAGAGCCATACATAAATTTGACAATATCCTAGGAAGCTAATTATCCAAATCTGTACTGCAGCAACTCATATCTCTATAGAATTATTCGAGATGATCTATTGTTGGACTTTGAATGGAGACTTGGATTTTGCAAAATCAAGCAGGTCCTTGAATAAAGCATCCTCTGGCTCTTCTTGCTTGGGAGGGGTCGATGAGTTAAGAGAGAGACCCTTTGTCTGTCCCACCAAGCCATCATAAGGAGAACTGGATCCACTACTGGAATGTGACGCCCCACCAGGAAAAGTCTGTTTCTCAAAGAACTGTTGCCTCTGATCATATTTGGAAGGGGGTGGGGGTAAATTTCCAGGGGGAGAAGGAGAGTCCCAAGGAGCTAAAGGAAGCTTGTCAGATTTGCTCATATGAGTAGGTTCATCGTATAAAGGGCTCTTATCAAACAAAGGTGAAGAACTACTGTTATTGGACTGATGAGGCGGTGAGGAAGATAATGGACTGAGAGAAGAGGTAGGATTTGGATACTTGGTTGGACTTCTAACAGAATAGGGCACCGGCGGCTCTGCTGCCCCGGATCTGTCTACATTGTATAGATCACTGCTAGGATAATTGGAGGATCTCTCAGAGTTGTATAAATCACCACTCAGGTAATCGTATGAGCCAGCATCAGTCATGACTGGCCTTTTTGACGAAGGGGGAGGAGGAAGAAGAGGATTCACTTGTGCTGGTTCAACCCCAGAATTAGCCTGATTTCGTCCTTGTCGCTGCAAATCCCTTGACCTACAATATCATGGTTTGATTCAGACAAATATATAGGAGGTCATGACTTAAATATAAGTACAATTGGCACACCACATAAAACTTAATTGGGCCAGAATAATGATTCCCATCATACCAACTGGACAGGGAGGTGGAACTTCATTAGCTGTTACTATATACTACGTTATATGATTCAGATTTCTATGCAAAGCTCCTAAAATATATGGAAGAATGTAGACAATACCCACTCATATGGAAGAATGAAGACAATACCCACCCATATAGTCAGCAAGTATGCAAGATACAGGGAACCTATAATATATAAGGAAAATTTGAAGCAAATCTACCAAGCCCACTTTCTAGGGGAAAGCAAGCCTTATGCACTCAAATATTGGCAATCATCTCACTTCTGGCCAGTTACTGATAGCAACTAAATTATAACTCCTTGATAGCTTCTCTTGGTAAGAAAATCCATTATAAAGAAACTAGTCTATATGCAAGCTCAGAATAATTACCTGTGCGCCAGCTGGGCAAATTCATCCTCTGATTCCTCCTCTTCATGGTCATGACTGGCGTTCACAAGTGGTGCAGCTGAAGTTCTAGTTGGATCTGAGATTACAGTCGCAATTCCTTTAGCAATGTCATCATGACGGCTAAGCACACGCTGCAAGTCATCATTCAATGCTAAACCCTGACAGAGAAGTTCCTCATCCCTTGAAAAAGGAAACCTAGATCTCAGCACCACATTATTTATATCACAGTACGTAGCTCTGAGTTAACACATGCGTAAGACACTTACGTGGTATTATTCACAAGCATCATAACACGCTTTTGATAGTTACGGCACTGCTCAACGAGCTCCACAATCACTTCTTCTTTTACCCCCTAAAATAGATTAAAATCATTAGGTCCTCCTGCTGCTCCACATAATGAATTGAAAAATGAAAGCTAAAACGCATAAAGAATCTCCTAAATCCAACACAGGATATCAAGAGTACACAGGTACACTAATAATGATTGATTAATTGCCAGATGACTTGGAACTAATAGTTCAATAACAAAGGGATATTTCTAAATCCAATACAGGATATCAAGAGTATGCAAGTACACTATTAATGATTGATTAATTGCCAGATGACTTAGAACTAATAGTTCAATAACAAAGGGATATTTCTGTTCTAGTAGTCTATCGAAACAGCATGTTAAGTTGTAACTACTGAGAATGCCATGTATTAAGATCTCAATCTTGCCATATGGAACGATCTTTGGGACATCACCTTTAGAAACCCTGAGTAACCATGTCTAAATGAAAAGGATGCGTTCATCAGAATGTCAAGTATACGAGTCCATCAAAATGTAACATGTACACCTAGAATGCACAACATACCTCTCTGTTTCTGGGATCCAAAGCTCCAAGCATGTCCGTCAAAACATCAGCCAACCCTTTCGCAGTTTGGATTTCTTCCAAGCTGCTTGAAACAAAATTCAGAACTTGAAAAGGCTAGTTCAACAACAGATGCCACTCAAATTGGATAAAAGACTGTCAATGATAGCAGAGGGACTAGATCAAAGATGACCATTTCGTATGAATACAATATCTATAAATGTAAACAGAACAATTAGCTAAAAAGAGCGGGAAGTTATGACGTCAAATTTTGAATTAGCCATGCAAATTAAGGATCGTCTAGGAGATGCAAACTTAATACAACATTTACCAGTATGAAGGTAACAAGGTTCCAATGGTTTCGAATGCACATGACAACTGGAATCAATTCCTGACGAGTCCACATGCAGATTGCACGAATCAAAGTCAACTCTAATGTTTATGTACAGATTATTGTGTTGCTAAGTACTTTGATTAATAAAATCTTTATATTGCATAGTGAAGTTTATTCCCCCCCCCCCAAAAAAAAAAACAAACAAACACACACACACACCCACCCCCAAAAATAAGCACATTCGAACTTGAGACTGTAATCATAAACCATTTTTGCTACTTTTAATAGACAAGAGATGAACTTCGAAGTTCTCATAGTACTAAAAGGCCTTTATACACAAACTCTCCCAATGTCAGTCACCTCAAAACTCTAGAAATCAAGTATACTGTAGAGGAACAATCACTTCTCTTAAAGTGTTAAGCAATGAAAAGCAATATTATTAAACACAAGGAGTTTCAAGTTTCAACCATACAAAAAAAGGGAGCAAAAGCGAAAAATAATTATGTCCTTGCTATCACACATAGCACACAATGTAAATGGGAAAATGCAAACTTGACATAAATCATGTAACTTAAAGGACATCTTGAAAAAGGCAATACACTCTAGGATATGCATTACGGAGCCAACCTCAATCTTGATTGTTTTGCATTTAAATATTATGGAGCTTCTAAGTAGGAAACTGAATTATATACATATAAAAAATCAGAAGACTCTAAGCTAAACCAGAATGTACCTCAAACCAGAAGGGTCAGACTCCAGAGAATCAGGAATTGTAGCATCTTCAAAAACTGGAGCAGGATGCGAAACTGGCTGAGTTTGTGGAGGAGTAAACAACGGTACACTGTTCTCCTCTCGAGGTGGGAATGATATCCCAGCCGACTGTCAGTATAAACTAAGAACAATCAATCAAAAATTGATTTGATAGACAAGTTGGGAGCTAAGAATTTGAAAGATGGCCATTCAAACTGCACGGCAGCCGTGTGTAACATAATTGGAGTTGTTAGGCACAAGTCACAACCCCATTACAAAACGTAGCAATAGAAATCACATCATGCTCATCGCGTCATCGGTCACATGACGGTCACCATGCAACACTTTTCCCCGTTACACTTATTATTTTATCAAAGTTGCCTAAAAATAGTTTACTACTTAATCATGCAGTTGATGGAGCATATTTTTTAATAAAAGCATTCATTCTGTACAACCCACTTACATTATGATAAATTTTGGTCATATTATGTCGATAAAACACTTCGAAAACTAAATATCAAATGAGATTTAAAACACATAAATGTGCTTTTTGGAAAAAAACAAAAATTACGCCGCATTGGCCAGAATACTTCCATTAATCTGTTACAAGGCGCTTCCGCAAATGCGGAACTGTACCTAAGAATGGGATTTTTTCTTGATAGGAGCACCAACCTTTAAATATATACAGATTACATATAGACGGAAATTTTTATCAAGAGACAACAAAAAAAACAGCCAAACATATGAGAGAAATGTCAAACTAAGAGCCAGGGAACCTCGTGAGACGGAAAGAGGTGAGACCATAAAATCTAATCCCCTTGAAGAATATCCACCAAATTAATTAGGCACACAACCAAACCACTCCCCTCAAGCAATTATATTATTCTTGTTTCCATTGCAGAAGAAAAGATTGATCCTTGTCCTGCCTATTTAGTCATATAAAGTCCATAGCATACAAAGAATGACAACATATCCATAAAAAAACAAAGGCAATATAGTTCCCCTTTGCAGAGAAAAGATTGATCCTCTTCCCACCTATAGTCATATAAGATCCATAGCATACCAAAAAAAATGACAGAAAATTTGTAAAGCAACGGCAATATAGTACTACCAAATCCATTTCAACATTCTGAAGCTAGATCGATATATATTACTTCATAAAACAATACCTTGTTACATAAAGAACTGTGATTCAGTAAGGACCAACAGAAATTTATTCAAGACTGGTCGTCAAGTTATAGCTTATATTTTCGACTGAAAAGGAGAGTAGCATTGTCAAGAATGAAAAATCATCAAGCTTTCTGTATTGGGATGATATTAAAGAAGGTATTGACAAGTATGTCCCATTTCTGCAATTATCTCATTTCTATAGTCAAAATTCTGCTTCGATGATTCCCATCCCTCCAAGGCTCCAACAACCCCTTCTCCTTATCCGGGCACCAGAAAATTTGGAGGGAAGTAGGAAACTAAACAAGTTCAACCAACTTAAGTGCTGGAAAACCTAGCTTATTTTTAAGCCGGGAAGCAAAGCCACACAACTATTTCCATTTTGGCCTTTACTGCTTCTCAACCAAGTCAACTCTTTACAGTGGTCATTTATGATTTAGGACAATTTGATATGATTGTATTCAGAAACAACCCACCTTCCAAGTTTACATATTTAAAAGCCGAATATGTTTCTAATATAATATACTAAGGCAAGATCATGTCATACACAACCTCTCTGGCCTCCAAACTAGCACAAACCTTCTTCATTGGTAAATAGATGATCAATCAGAGAGACAAGCCACCATCAATATCTTCCAATCAAAAATCTTTCAGTAACCCCATAACAGCTCCAAACTTCAAAGTACTTGGGAGTTAGACCCAAGGATACAGATCCGTCATAGGTGTGGTCGTGTGGAGCTGAGTATTCAATCTTTGGAATGAAAGTTTTAGGACATCAACTCTAGTGATAGAGGAACACAATTCAGGGAGGGATATGGAAACTAGGTCATAATTCAGAATCCACTTTAAGCCTCATGTTGATACAATAACATATTCTAATTATAAGAAATATTACAATCCTTGACAATAGACCATAACGATCCACTCCATAGAACGCCGCATTAATTAGCTTCGTTTAGTAGGGGAAAAGTCCAAGACATAAACGGATAACAATAAACCACAACGGTCCACTACATAAAAGCTCCACATTAGTTTTGCTTCGTGTCGTAGGAGACACAAATCCAAATCTTAAAAGAATATATTAGCCCGAAAAACAAACCCACCCATATACAATTCAGTCTCCTAACAAAATGCTTTCAGACATGCTAAGTTTTTGTAAGGTGATCATAATTAAAATTAACATTTATTAAATATTCTAATGATTACCTAATTACTATTTTTTTCTACCTCAAAAAACAGTAACCTTATAATTATATTATTTCTGAAACATTTTTTCAGAAAAAGGTTGTTGATACATTCAAATCAGTCTTTGCTCTTTGATGCATACTCAGCTGGATCGCCAACCCCCATTTGGCTATGCAATGTCAAAGGAGACTAAAAGAAGCAATTTTATAAATTTTCAGAAAAATTAAGCAGAAAATACCGCCAACGGGTTGGGGGGAAGTAGGGTGCATCACCCAGAAAGGGAGAAAAAAGGTAATCACACACGTATGAAACTAAATGGTGAAAACAAAGTTAGACTGTGTTTCACCTTCAATTCGTTATATGCTGCATGGAACTGGGGATATTTTCCCCTTGGTCCTCCCAAAGCCTCCTGCCAGGTGTCTATCAGAATCAATATCCTTTCCCTCACACCTAAATCTGGCTGTGCAAGAAAATGTTAAATTAGTGCTAAGCAATAATGTATCAATTTTTTATTTTTTGGGGAGGGGAGGGGGGGGGGTAAATAAGAAGAATAAACACCTTTTTCTTCACAATCTTGACCATTTCATGTAAAATATCACGCTCAACAATTTGCTGGAATATCCTCTCCCCACAATTTTTCCCAAGAGTGTCCAAAACCTGGGAAAAGATAGATGAACAACATATAAGTCTGAACTCTGATTTCATTTCAAAATAGAAAATTCGAAATTCTCTTACTAAGACAAGCCTTAAGCTAACTAACACAAGTAGAGACGGCATCTAGATATCTTATTAACCAAGAAAACTGGGCAAGCTGAAGACTTCAAAGCCCAAAGAAATATAATGCATAATTTCACCAGCAAAAAAGGAATCAACGGTATCAAATGAGCACTAATATATTTAATGACCAAAAATCAAGCTAAAGCCTTTAGCCGCTTTTAGCTATTCAAGAGTCCATAAAGCATAGCTAGCGCCTAGCAGAACTTTAACATCTTTAATTTCAGAAGCAAATGTCTCGTTAATAGTGGCTTTTGAATCAACCTAACTAAAAGATACAAGCTGCTCAAGCTATGCTACTCGAACACTTCAATTTATCACAAGTATCCATGTCAAATCCTCGCACTCTGACATGTATGGACAGTGTCACATTGCTAGTCTGCAACACATTCTTTTGAACTAAAACCACGGAAATGTTTCATGAATCAGTTGAGTTCGACACTTGGGCTGGACACATACCCATATCTGACATAAGTACTTGAGCCACAGTAATATAGGTGTATAGGTCCCAGATTAAACTATTGATATTGAAATTTGTCCAAGCCCAACTCACAGCTGCGCACCCGGACATATAACATGCACCAACACAGAAAAGAAATTTTTGGCCGACATGCCCCGACATGCCTCAGCTCATGTGGCTTCCAGCATATCACCACCTACCCTCACGGAAGCAACAAAAGATAGGTGCAACTCTGGTTTGAGACTTTGAGTTGTTGGTCACCTCCCAAATGCAATTTTCAAAAAAAAAAAAAAGAAAAAAGAAAATGAAATACACAAACACAAAAATTGAAACAGTACATCCATCAATTTTGCTTAAAATTACGATAGACCCTGTTTGGTATAGAGAGGTTTAGGGTAAAATTTGAGGTTTGAAGTCATATTAGAGGGCTTGAATTGTTAATCCTCTAATTTGGGTGTTTGGTAAAGAGAGGTTTGAAATAGTTTTTTGGGATCCAAAAGCTCTTTTTGAAAAAGCTGGAGGAGTTTTTTGATATTAGAGGTTTGAAAATGAAAGAGAAAATTACATTTATGTCTAAAGTTCTCTAAAACTACTGCCCTTGCCTAGGTATCCCTAAACCTAACATATTAAGCCAATGTCCTTATTGGTCATTTTACTTCATCAATTAACAATCAACTATTAGCTATCTACCAAACACCTTTATAAAAACAACTAATATAATCGGGTAGTCAAATCAGCTAATACAATAAGCTATCAGCTATCAACTGATACAATCAATTAACAGCTATCTACTAATTGCCAAATAAGGCCACAGTCTTTTGATTGCTAATTTGCTACTAACAATGACATAACTAAAGATAGTAATGAGGTTAGTTAGGCTTCACTAAAAAGTGACATGAGAAATCCAAAAGGAGGAGAAGTTGCAAATCTATTTGAATAAGGTACCCAGGAATTTCTAAGTTCCCAAATTTCTGAAACGAGACATGTGGCCTTCATAAGAACTTCTGAGCATTGTAGGCTTTCGTACACAAGCAAACAACTAAACGACAATCTAGGGAATTAATGGTGGATGCCAAGCTGCATACAACTAGACCCCTGACCTTCGAGAAGCAGATAACCTCTTTAGGAATACCACATTAAGATAACAAGCAGTCTTGTCCATAGCTACCTGTTTTCAAGAATATTACTGACTACAGGCATAAAGGTTAGCCTTCTAAGTTATAACACTGAAAATAGCATCGAGGAAGTAAAGACACGTAACAAGTAAAACAAACACAGATTTCCCAGAGCAAGGTATCAGTAGGCATAACCGAGACTCCTAAAGCTCAACTAAAATTACACAAGTATGCAAAAGATTTCACCTCCCTATCGTTGTTTATCAATCCACATACCATGACCTCAGATCTTGAAAACTTAGCAACGATTTAATAAGCTACACTGATGTCACTTTCACTTCCGTTTCTGGCAGAATCAAAGTTGAAACCAGAATATACAACTGCTTTCTTCAGCAAAGCCATGCATGTTTGACAGATTAAAGTCAACCCTAGAACCAAACACAACAGAGAGATGCATGGAAACGAATATTTTGATGTCTGTGTTACATCAAAGCTCCAATACAAACTAAGAACAAGTTCACTTTGCCCATGAAAAGCAAATTAATTAAACCAATACAAGCGAAACTCGGATTGGAATTCAATATATACAAGGCACTGATCCTCAAGAGTACTATAATAAATAAATTGATGTCCTATTATAGTATTATGCTCTACACATCAGAAACATTAGAAAGAAAGTGTGCAACTATCAAATAACAAATTTCTCTCATCAACCATGAAATGTAAACAAACTTTGATTCTACAATTGCAAATCAGTTAGACAACCCAAACAAAAGAAATATATGTATTCATAAATACAAGATACTAATAAAGCTTAGAGAGTATGTAGAGATTGAAAGTACTAACAGAAAGAGCAAGAAGCTGCACTTTTGAACTTCTATTTCCAAGGCGCTTCTTAATTATCTTCAGGGAATCCTTTGCTTGTCTGTAAATAAATTCTTTGTAAAAGCAGGAGAGATAAAATTTTACATAAGCTGCAAATATTCCCAATGAAGTCATGGAAAGCAAGCGATATGTTCAATAAAATTAAAACCGATTTGCAGCAAAGCAAAATATGAACACAATCCACAACCCTCTTGGTAATTTTTTAAAAAAAAAAGCTATGCTACCAAACCAAAGATCCAATGCCTAAAGCACTAATACAAGAATAGCAGTTTGTTAAATAATAACGAAAGCCTAAACTATCATTGAGCTTGAACAATTACCAGATTCTAAATTAGAAAAATCTGAAGTACCTTTCAAATACAGCTTTTATAGAGAAGTACCTTAAAAAAAACTTATACGTCTCCATTCTATAATAATTGCAGCACTCACAATTTTAGGAAGTTTCAAAATAAATGCAACATTACTTTATTTGGATTGAGTTCTCTCTATCTCCCCTTATCACATTGGTGATGGGTCTCTCCTTTTATTTCTCTTTATCTTTCTCCTCGCTTTATTTCTTGTGCCTCCCCCAATGTTGCATTTATTTTAGAGCGGAGGAGTATAAAATTATGCTTGTGGTCGTACCTTAAATTCATTTTTTAATGCAAAGCATTCAAATGATTTGCTTATATACCTCCACATCTTTTCATTTGTTGTCGTTTCCTCCAACTTCCCACCTTCAGATTTTTTACCTTATAATAAGCCATAGTTACTTACTCCTCTTACTATCAGTCCTTTTGCTCTCCCTCCCTCATCTATCTTCCATCTCCATAATACCTTTTTTCTCCCTCTTTTTTTTGTTATCCTTCTCACGCCTCTAGCCATTATCGTGAAGCACTCGGACAACACCTCCCTCTCCCTTCTCTCTATCCTCTTTATCACCATCACCACCACTGATCCCAATTTAGTCAGCCCAACTCAATCCTCTCATAAAAGTACCCCGACCTCAAACTTGCCAACGTTAATCTTTATAGCTTCCACGAAGGGAGAAATGGAAGGGGTGTCAGCTTGGGGCAAGGCAGAAACTTCAAGTCTGTGGCAGTGACTTAAAGGACCGGGGTTATCAAGGTATAAATCCTGAGCTATTGCCGCCACTGTTGCCATAACCATCACATTTTATTAAAGGAAACTTTTTCTCTCCCCTAAAAGCCAATTGGTCCCTTTTCTTTTTTTCTGTATTCTATTTGACTTTGTCCAATTTGCTCGAAAATCAGAATACTAGTTGGTGTAGAGAAAATGTTGCTGCAAGATTTCAATATTTTTTTGCTTTATTACTCCAGGCTCATGAGTTCTCAATTCGTCAAATAGTGTTCATCATAATGACAATCCCCTTCTTTCTCATCCTCTTTGATGATGTGGCATTCAATTTTCGATTTCTAGCTGCAAGTTTTTTGATGTGATGACAAATGATCTTTATACATACTAGAACCGGAAGAATGTGATGATGCAAAAGTAAACAAGTAAACAGACTGTTTGGCTTGTTTTACGTAATGGAAGGAGATGAAAACAAATTTATATGGTTATAGTTCTAATGTCTAGAACAACATTACACAATTTGTAAAGGACACTTGTCATTTCCTTTAAGCTATTTATTTAATTCTTACTCTATAAAACTCTCTTCACCAAAAGGTACCACATCATCGGAGTGTATAATAAGTTAATAACTAATAAACATTTGTGATACTAATTATCCTTCAATCCTTATAAGGTAACCATCATATTCTAGCATAAAACTACCAAAATCAAAAAAACAATTACCCTGGATCCATATTAATAATATCACAGAGCTCCATGTTTACTGCCCAATCTGGACCAATTAGCAAGTCACTGGTCGCCCTCTCGGCAACTGCTGCTCCGTTGTTAGACATCCTCTTTGCGTTCCTACTACCGTGCTATTTTATCAACCTACAAAGACCATAACGCGATCAATTATCAGCCCTACCTATAATTCCATCTACTGCCAATCATTCACTGATCTGCAGAAACATAAACTCTCCAATTCACACGTCAAACCATAAAACCTCAAATCGCATACACACTTAAATACGTTTAATTTTACTATCAGATCATAAAATCCTCACTTTCTGTCCAACAACTTCAATTACACATAAACCTTCCCATGAAGATATATATTCATTTGTGAAATCAATTGTGATTATAACAAAATTCATGATATAATTACTGAATTTCAGTAACAAAAACAAACGGATAATCAAACGTGCAAAAGCATAAATGAAACTCAAAGCCAAAAACATTGAACATTTACAGAAAGTAAGTGATCACTCGCAACAAAAACTTGAAAAAACTAAATTAGAGTAATATATATGAAAATCCTCTAGAAATCAACAAATTAACATCGTATTGTACAAAAAAAAAAGGAGCTGAATTGAACTGATCTCGATCCATTACTAGTCTAAGTACGCAAAAATTCTCAGCATCAAATCCGTGGTAAACGATCAACACGAAGAACCAAAATGAAAAAATCGGAAAATTCAATTGAGATTAAAAAACTTACCCGTCAAAAAGAAGAGATAGAGGGAGAGGGAGAGAGAGAGAGAGAGAGAGAGAGAGAGAGGGGTTTAGTTTGCTTCTGAAGCAATTAAAGAAGAGAGAGAGAGAAAAAGAGAAGATAAATTAAAGAGTTAAGTGAGTTTTTATTATTATGAATATTATTATTGTTTATCAATAACTGACCTGGAGAGCTTTTGTTGGGACGGTGAGAGAGATAGAGATAGAAAGGTGTTGTTTTTTTAGTTGTAAGTTGTACTGTAGTCTGTAGAACAAGTAGTACTTTGGGGTTCGCGTCATCGTCTGCCCTCCGATATGGACTTTCGCCTTCCGGGACGCGTTTCAACGCCTCCTTCAACCTAAACTAATACTCCACCAATAACAAAACGTCCATCCCCTCAAAAAAAAAAAAACACAAAAAAAAAAGTCCATTATTTCTAAATAAACTAATACTAGTTTTGAAGTCCGTGTGTGCAACTGCACGGGTTGCTGGTTATTTTATTTTATTTTTACAAATTTTTTGTTAAGATTGTTAACTTTCTATTGTTTATTCCAATATTCTGATTTTCTATTTATGAGTTTGACGTTTGTGCTTCATTATTTCTTTCTTTCATATGTCCCACCTTATATATCTTCATGTCCCTATTATTATCCTTCTTTTCTTCACACGTTGATCCAAAGTTCAACAAGTGCTTTTAATCTTGATTCATGGTATATGGAGCAAAGACATATTAATAAGATAGTGAAAGAAGATGACGCATCAGTTAAGGGGGATCACGAAAAGGTTGGAATAAACACTAATGCTTGAAAGAATGAAACCACTACTTCACACTATACAAGGCACAGTGTCAAGAGATGCATCTAACATAATATGAGGTCGAATTAACTCATTTCACCTTTGATCTCTTATTGATTGACTCTAGTAATATTATTTGGTCTGACTTTCTTTTCTAAAAATAAAAAAAAAAAGGAGAAAGAAAGAAAGAAAAGAAGAAGAAAAGAATAGTAAGACACTTGTGTTAGATAAATCTTAGAGTTCAATTCACAAATGGAAAAAAAACATTATCAAAGTTTTGAAGATCATCATTTTGGATTCCAGTATATTCAAAGATTTAGTTATATTTGAAAGGGAATAGATTGTTCAGTGGCATAGTAACACACAGTGCCGCAGTAAAGAAAGTCTTATGATGTTTATTTGCGGAAGTTGAAAATCTGAAAAAAAAAAGGGGGGGGGGGGTTTAAACACTTGTTGAGCCAATTATCATTTCAAATCTTCAAGCTTGCTTTACCTATCTTTATCTTACATTCATAGCTATCAACCATGATCCTTCATGATTATTTCTTGCTTCATAACTTCGGATTATGAGTTGGATTATTTTTTGTTTAATGACTTCGGATTGTGAGTTGGATTATGACATAACACCAGCATCTTTAGTATTTATTGCTTGAGCTACTTGCATTATTTTGCTGACTAGATCTAACTTTGACTCGCTAAACATGTTGATGCTCTCCTTTTTGATAATGTTAAAAGGAAAAAATTCGGCATATCATATTCTAACTTTGGATTTCAATCCTTGCTTCTATTGAATATAATATGAGCTTTAGGCATGTTGATTATGGATGTTATTTGGATTATAGTATGAATAGATATTACATATTATGGTGCATATTTTGAGGGGGAATATTATTTGTTTGTCATCATCAAAAAGGGGAAATTTGTTGTGACTCTATGTCTCTATAGTTTTAATGATAGATAAACAATATCTACTATAATGTGTATGTGTGTAATAGTGGTCCAAGAAAGATTATCAAGATTACAAGATTATGAAAGTTTGAAGACTTTAAAGAAATGGAAGTTTAAACATTGTTACATGCTTAGTGATAATTATGCTACGTAAAGTATTAGAACTATGTGACAAAATTTGTGCTGGAAATAGAAATGTGACATTAGAATGGTTATTATTTTCTTAGAGTTAAGAAAATAGATAATCATATTAATTTTATATATCTATATAAAAAGGAAATATTAGTTTCGAAATATAATTTATCAAAGAAAATGTTTTTGATAGAGATTTTATAAAAACCGATTTGAAATAAGATTTTAGAAAAAACCGAGTAAAAAAGGATTTTTGTAAAAATCGATTATATAAAAAATGTTTTGGGAAAAGAATTTCGCAAGCAAAAGAAGTGTTAATAAAGATAAAAGGCAATCTGATTTGGTTATCAAGTTTTAGATAAAAGTTGGTTTGAGAAAACTTATCTTATAAGGTTGATTTGCGTCGGATCCGAGACCCCTATTTGTGATTCAACGCAAATCTTCATCTATTTGCGTTGCACCTTGTATACGGTGCGACGCAGATGACTATGCCAGCCCAATTTAGAGAGCTTCAGAGGGTAATGTGCGTCGCACATTGCCTAGTGTGCGACACAGATGAGTGATTTGCGTCGCACCTTGGGATACGTGCGATGTAAATTGCTATTTTAATAAAAACAAAATTATGAACTAGGCTATACTGCATTCCATAAACCACCAAAATTCGAACTAGGCTAAATTGCATTCAAACAATAGAAGAAGCGAATTGAACGCAACAGAATAAACAAACAAAATTCCATAATTTACAACTCGAACACAAAACAATAAACCACCAAAATTCCATAATTCCATAATTTACAACTCGAACACAAAACAATATACCAACAAAATTCCTAAAATTAAAATAACAACGAAACTGATTATGGAAGAAGCAAAACTAGGAAATGACAAAAAGCACCTAACTTCAATTTCCTTCAATCTCCGACGAAGAAGACTTCCAGAATTACCAAAAACATGTATGCAAATGAAAGTAAGAAAAAAAGTCAATAAAAAATCAGATATAAAAAGTAAGAAAACAGAAGAACATAATTTTCAGATGCATAAAACTCAAAGACAATGAAAAAATGAAAAATGAAAAAAAATAGATCTAAACAACAAAAAAATGAAAAAACGAAAAAATGAAATTGTAGATCTGAAAACAGAAAATTGTAGACTAGGAAATTATAAAATTAGATTGAAAAATTGAAAAAAAAACGAACCTGTCAAAGTGAGAGAGAAGAGTGTTCGTTCATATCAAACTCGAAGTCGTCGGAGAGGAAAAGAGTTTCATCCATAAAAAAAACGAAGTCGCCGGAGAGAGAAAGTGGTATGTTGTACGTTTTATCCATAAAAAAACGAAGTCGATTGTATGTCGGAGAAGAAGTCGATTGTACGCCGGAGATGAAGTCGATTATTGTTTGTTCGTTGTTCGCCGGAGAGAGAGAGGGATAGAGTTTGAGGGTAAGAGAGAGAGAGAGAGGGAGGGAGAGAGTTTTAGGGTAAGAGAGAGAGACGCGAGAGGGAGACGAGAGTGGCTGGAATTTTTTAGGGTTTGAGGGTCAGAGAGGTTGGACTAGTTTTTTAGGGTTTGAGGGTGAGAGACGAGAATGAAGCGTTTAAGAGGCGCAAGGTTGGACTTTGGGGCTAATCTACGTCGGATGGGCCAAGGGGTCCGACGTAGATTAGCCTTTTGCAACGCACTTTAGTAAAGTGCGACGTAGATATGGGTTAACGATGTGCGTCGGATGGGCTGCAGTGTCCGACGCACATGAGCTATATGTGTCGCACATCAATAGGGTACGACGCATATAGCTCATATTTGGTGCTATGCAAGGATGTTTTGCGTCGCACTCTTAATAGCATGCGACGTAAATTAAGTTTTTGCGTCGTTTTGCCTTTCATACGACGCAAATTGTCCTTTTTCTACTAGTATTAAAAGATAAAGTTGAAGTTTATAAGAAGAAAAATATTGTTTTCTTAAAGGAAAATGTTTTATCCCTTAATCTTAGGAGTAAAAGATAATTATCACTTAGAGAAGGATTTTCGTTCAGAAACAAGGCTATATAAAGGATAGAAATTCAGTTTCATGATTGTCATTTTTCAGATTTGATATCGGAGATTTTGAGGGCTGAAAATTGATTCCCAAAGTATAGAGTGTGGCACAGAGTTCTTGTCAGTGTAGGTTTCTAAACAACGATTGTAACAATCCTCTATTTGCTTGAATAAGAAGCACGCTTTTGAGGAATCAATATTCTTTCTGTAATTTCCAGCCATCATTGTAGAGAGTAGCAACACTTACGGTTAAGTGTTGGGGAGCACTACTATAGTTAGTAGTGGGGGAATCGTAATGTATCAAGAGTTTGATATTTTAGGATTCAAATAATAAAAGAGTGTGTTTGTGTGGACGTAGATTTCAGAGGTGAGATTGAACCACGTTATTTATGGTGTCTATCATTTGAATTCATTGTACATATTTTGTTACAAGTTAGTTTTCGCAAAAACTTAAGTCAGAGAATTTACGAGTGAAAAACATTGTGTTAGGCACAGTGCTATAGCAACGTTTTTACGAAAAGCGATTAGTTTTTGCCACTCAATTCAACTCCCCTTCTGGTGTCTATTCCTCCCCTACTCCCCTTCACCTTCTTCGTCCTCCACTCGCAATTTTCCAAACACATATTTTCTTCATATATTGGTGATGGTTAGTCGAGGTTGGGGGAGTTTTTCGGGGTGGGGGAGGTGGGGCTGGAGTCGAGGATGGAGGGGTTGGGTTGGGTTGTGGGTCGGGGATGACGAGGAGAGATAAAAAGATTTGTGGGAGGGGGTGAGTTTTGGTGGGTGGGTGGGAAGGGGAGGGAAAGGGTGGCAGTGGGTGGGGAAGGGGAGGGAGGGGTGGCAGTGGGTGGGGGATGGGGTGGGTTGGTGGCATTCACAAATTACAAATATTAATTTGGCAAGAATTAATAGAATAGAATAAAGTAATACATTCTCGAAGGGTTGTATATTCTTCTTGTTGATCAACGATGATTACAATATCTGGTAACCATGTCATAATTATAATTAAGGGTTTTTATTAAAAAATTACCATTTGTTTAGGTCACTGGTTGTATACACCAAATTTTGAACCCCTGTTATATATAAATGTCGCAATAAAGTTATTTTTGAAAAGAAATAAAATAATGAGAACCGTCGTACATCGTGGAGCGCACGCCCCGCCAGAGGCGCAGTTTCATCTCGAAATGCGAGTTCCATTCCGTGGTGTAGTTTTCCATGTTTACGTGCTCGCCACACAATTGCGGTTTATAAATATAATTTTTCGAAAATAATTGTAGTCAACGACTACAACGACCAATTTTAATAAAATGATTTATTAAGGAATCATGCTCGTCTTTAATAATCTGACGAATTTTCGTTAATTATTTGATTATCAAGTTAATTTTTAAAAATCTGAAATAACGAGTCGCGACTAGGCGTCGGAATTTTAATCGTCTCTTCAAACTGGTAGGAATAAGTTTTCATGATGGTTAAGTCATTGTTCATTAAAATAGTGAGAATATATTCATTACCCGCTAATCACATCATTTATCCATTACTTAAGGAATAAAAAACATGAAAAGGAGTGAGAATAACAACCAAATCCCATGTGTAAGAGCCAAGGATTCGTTTTTTTTCGAAATATTCGAGTTGTGCGACAGGCATATGATCATGCGTCATATGCATGATCATGCGCCTAGCGCAAAACAGCTTTGTGCGCTAGACGCATGCTTATGCGCCAAGTGCACAAGGTTGTGTCTAGCGCACAAAGCTGTTTTGCACTGCACGCAAGGGCCCGGTCAGTTTTTCGTCATGTTTTTCGATGCATATCTACGTATTAGGATGTATTTAGGGAGAGAATATTTTCAGAAAATCCGATTTTGCCTCATTGATGAAAAAAAACAAATCAAATCTAAAGAGAATAAGAATAAGAATATTTATATTTTCAAGGAGATTCGATGATGTCATTCAGGTGATTTAGGATGGTAAAAAAAATCAGATTTTTGGGTTAAAAATCTGATTTCTACTTCCTTAAAACCCTATCTCATCATTTAATTTTCCTATAAATACCTCTTTTGTTTTCATTAACCATCAACGACTTCTCACAACAAAAAATAACTTCCCACACAACTTGAGCTTCAACCCATTTAATTTCAAAACTTCTCTCACTCTCATCTTCTCTATCTCCTTTCTCTAAGAAAAAATTTCATTCAAAAAAAAAGAAAGAAAAGTTAGGAAAGTAATTAGTAGTAAGAAGTTCATCAAAGAAAAACACAGTAATCAAGTGAACTTAGAAACTCACTTAGAAACTAAGAAAATCACAAAAAAAAAGTATAAAAATTTGCAAAGGAAGTGAATTATTGAGTTAGCAAGGTAAAATTAAGTTCTTGTTAATTTTATTAATTATCTTCTTGATCATATACTAACTTTTTCTTTGTTTTCTGTTATCAATTTTCTATATCTTTGGAGTGATTTGGCTATGTGGAAGTCCTAATAGGCTCTCAACATTAAATAGCCCCACCTAGAATAGTCAACTCTAACAGGGAGACTCTTAGTAAAGAATGTGTTTATGTGATTTTTCTTAATCAAGTTTTTATTCATTACCAAAACCTGTTTTCATTAAAAAATTTAAGTAAAGTTGTGCATAAACATCTCCATCAAAAAGCAAATGTGATGTTGTAATTATAATCAACTTCAATTTCGTACTTCATTTCATTTTTTTGTCTATATTATCTAAATATTTTTTAGGATGTAATATTTTTCCTTTGAATTTCAAGATGTTTCCAGTAACTGGGATTTTGAATTTCTAAGAAACTAGTTTTCTAGAGTCAATTAAATATCACACAAAATTGTTGTGAAAACCCGATTTCGTCTAGTACCACATAAGCTTTCTTCTTTCAATAAAGTTCACACTAAACTCATTTGAATAAAACTAAATACATAAACTTGAAAGTAGACATCAGTAGATTTCTAAAAACATAAAAATCATGTGCATATAATTTTTTCAAAATTTTATCTCATTTTTACAAAACCGTTCATACAAATACCTAAATTCCAGAAGACTGATTTCTCTTCAATTAAGAAAATAAATAAAAAGGATCTTACAAATGTCCAATTCAAATTGGATAAAAGTACTGCTTTGACCGGTGTTTGTATAAAATTCACCATTATTTAATCATAATTCATTAGTTCATAAGACAATAACATTAACCTTATGTAACACCCCGATAATTCTCTCTTTCTAGGAAACACTTTTATAATAAACCTTAGAGAATCACCCAGGCATTATCGCCCGTGTGATAACGTTTCGGCTTACTCAGAATTTTGCAGCGGAAAACAACTTTCTAAAACAACTTTATTAAAACTTATGAAATCAATAACAGTTGTCGGAAACTAAACACACCAACTTAGCACGAACTAATGTCTAAAAACGTAAGCTCCTATGAAAACAACTTAAATGCTACTAGTAATACAAGAGTCTCTCCATTCCAGATTCTCAATGAGATGCATCCGCGAACCTATAGTGTCAATGCTGTCTTGACTCTGCTCCCCCGAAGGATCACCACAGGATCAATAGGCAAAGCCATGATCACAAACACAACAAGCACGTAATCAGCAAAGCTGAGTACTACATATCAGACATACATAATCCTAAACATGATACTACAAAATAACATGCAGGAATAAATAATAATAAAACATATAATAATCTGCAGACAACTCTTACTGAACTAGACTCTAAACTTTATTTCTTTCTTTAAATGGAATAGTTATTGGACGAGTTGTCTCAACCTGAAAATAGGAAATACGGGAGCTACCACATATTCCAAAATTAACCTGCGATATCGAGGAACCTTTGAACTAATGAGGAATGGTGATCAATCCAATCCTAGAAAAGCCATGGGCTACCACCATGTACTCCAACCCTTAGTGTCCAACTCTAGACGCACCAGTCTAAAGTCTATAACCTATTCTCGTTTCACTTTACGTTGAATATATTTTATTACTTGTGCTGACACCAACCAAGAAAATAACCCATAACTAATAATCACACAATCATAACAAAATTCCTTTTTAATCTTTGATTAACAAGTGTTCACAACTTATTAATCAAACTCCTTTAACTTCTTTTTATACTTTACTAACTTGCCTGTTGAACCTACAACAGTAAACTTTACCTTTATATAGGTACAACTGTACTTACCAAATAAGATCCAAGTTCTTATAAGATAATAATAATACTCAAGAATCCATGAAAAACATGATTCACTCTAACTTACATTAGTTCACTCACGAATTAATATATAAACTTGACTTATCTGCTTGCATCAAACTTCCATACAAACATTTATAATCATAAATACTTCTAGTTTACATGTAGCACACAGGCAAATAACATGTAAAACAATTCCAGTAATATATATATGAACAAATAGAGTCCTATACATGATACTAATAAATAAAACATCTTAGAGCATGTTTCTAAATCATATAGCACGTAGACAATGTACGTACCTTGTATAAACAAATCTGTAGGCCACTTTTACTCGCTAAAAGTCTCCTACTACGAAATCTCCGCCTAGAAAATAAAATAATGAAGTAAATACCCCGAACTAAAAATTTACATCAACTTTAAAACGACCAAAACCCCCTTAAACGTGTTTTAAAATCGTTTTTACGTACCAAACTTTCGTTATTTTTAATCCCTAGTATAGTACAACTATTCTAGTGATTAAAAATCATTTAAAACTCTTAAAGCACTTATTTTCTAAAATTACAGCACTTATAATTTTAATAAATCTTCTGAAAATATATTTAATACATATAAAATTATATACTAACCAAATCTCATGATTTATACTTTATAAATATAGTTTCTAGTGATTAAAAACCCTAAAAACTATAAATTTCATGATAAAAACTGAAAATAACTTAATATAATAAATCTGAAATTTATTATACTAATATATATGATAGCCGAAATTCATATTGCATATAAAACAATAATTTAAATTGTAAACATGCTAGTAAATAATAAAATAATATAAAAACTATTACTTTAATGGAATCTTGAAGAGGAAGAAAAGAAAAACAACCACAACAATGGAGAAGGAAGGGCGCCGGACGAACAGGTGTCAGCAAAAGGGACCGGCGGCAACAATACTTGGTTCTTGAAAAGATTTGTGACGTTTCTTGTTCGACAACAAGAAACGTTACTTAGCGAAGAAGAAACAAACTTTTGAAAGAAACGAAGAACGACGCACGCAAAGGAGAAGAGAGAGAAAAAGCGCCGAGTGAGAGAGAGAGATCACGTGGAAAGAGGAGATAGAAAATAGAGTGTGAGAGTAAAATTTGGGTTTTTAGGATATTTATATAGAGATTTTCCTTTTGGGCTTAGAAAAGAGATTTTAATAAATAAAACTTTGATGACTAATAAGATGGGCTCATTAGGACTTTAGTCATCAAATAACCCTTTCCCTTTTTATCACTTTTGGGCTTTCGATTCCATTAAGCTTCCTTTTCAAATACGCTTTTAATAATTAAAACTCCTATTAAAACATGCTTAATTAAAACATTACAAATTTTATTAAGCTATGAAAAATATTTTTAGTTGACTTTTAAAATAGTCAACCCTTTTTAAAAGTCAAATCATTTTCCAAACTCATTTGGATTTAAATATAACTACATAAATACTTTAATATATTTATGAAAATTCTTTAAAATTGTGGGGGATTACACCTTAGGTATTCAAAAGTCCTTATGACTTAACCTTTATATCATCAAAAGTAATATATTCCTGATCGCCATAAAATCTCTATACATTTTTTACACTAGTGCATTGACCCCTTTTATGCATACCTTGCATATCAAATATAACCAATCATGCCTCATAATGTCATTCACAAATCATTAATCCCTATTACTCGAACAGCCATCGATTTATCTCCAAGTCACTTAACATCTAGTTTGTCACAACTTCATACGTAGGGGGAAATCTCATAATAATTCATTTAATATCTCATATTTTACACTCTATTAACCCAAATAGTCATTAGTTGACCTTAACTTTCTCGATATGTAATTTCTCAAAGAACCATACCCAAGCGCTGTGAACTCTAAGACTTCGAACTTCTGGCTAGGTTTCGACTCTAATACCATTTTGTAACGCCACAAAAATCTATCAACTTAATTACTAATACTTGGCAACGGAAACATAACTTAACCAAGTAGATTATAGGCCCATTAATATAATAGCAGCCCAAAATGGTCTCTTAAATATACAAATGCTCAAATATAATAATAATTACCCATAATACAAAATATCCTAAATATCACCACTTATATAGAGCACATGTAGAGAATTGTCAATTTCCATGGAACCTGGGACCACCATTTGCGTTGGACATCGGTGCGACAGCACATATCTCGACGCAAATGACTGAATACAGGATCTGCATTGGATAAGGATACGACGCAGATGATTGGCTATTTGCGTCGGATCCTAAGCAACATGCGACGTACATGACCCCCCGCATCCTATAGGCATTTGCGTTTTCGATTTGCATCGCATGCGGAACCAAGTGCGACACAAATGGTGTATCAGTTGTGTCGCAGATTGCTCAGCATGCGACGCGGATGGGCGACACGCATCAGTCTAGCAATCCCCAGACCACTTATCTGCACGCACATAGTGCAACATGGGACACAAATGTTGGACGAACATCCCCCAGGCCACTCATTTGTGTTGCACATTGTGCTAGATGCTACGCAAATGTTGGTCATCTGTGTCGCACGTTACACAATGTACGACGCAAATGATTTATTATTTTTTGTGTTTTTTTGGTTTATTTTGGTTTTTTTTCATATACTAAACCTCAAGCTTTAAGACTAAATTAACATTATATTAGTAATTATGAGCAGAATATTCGGTAGAGTCTCCTTTGTAATTTGGAAAACCCAAGAAATCGTTGATAGAGTTGGTACAACGCACAATTATTTTAACATGCATGTACCTTCTCATATTCCCTTCAGGTAGCAAATCTTGTGGATAAGTGAACAACTCACTCAGACTTTTATCTGTCCAACTATGTTTTGATTTCATATTGAACAACGTGAGGATGCCAGAAAGTTTAGTGAAATTCTTACACCCCGGATACATAGGTTTGTCCGCTGCACTTAAAATACTACCATACATATGCGGAAGATCTGTTCCTTCATCTCCAAATTGTGCAATATGTCATCTACCCTATCATTCTCATCATCTATCTGTAATAGCCCTGTTTCTAAGAGTGTTTATTTAAAAGCTAATTACAATTATTAAATTAATTATGTTTCGAAAATCTTATTTTATATGAATTATGGAGTATGAATTTTATTTGTCGATCATGTATATATATATTTGTTATGTTAATTTTATGGAGTTATTATTATATTATTTTATATATCGCATTTAATGAGCAATTTCTTGATATGTATTTACCCGAATAGGAAACCGAAGTCGGGTTCCCTTCCTTTATGTTGTCGGTTAATGAAGTAAAACCCCCCCCAAGATCTTTTCGTCGGCATTCTCGCCTAAACCGAAACCCCAACTCTATCACGCTCGGAAAAAAAACCCCAAAGAAAACCCCCAAACCCATTCTCTCTCCTCCCCGTCAGACTCTCTGTTTCTCTCTCGCTCACCTGCATTGCGCCTCGCCGACGTTCTCCGAGGCTGCCGGAGATCCGCACCACTCTCTCCTCCTCTATTTCGTTGTTGTTACGGTTGTCCGTGGGTGTCGTCTTACGTCGCTGCTCTTCGTGCGTCGCGTCGCACCAAGACCGCCGACTTTACCGGAGCTTTCCTCGTCGGCTCGCGTTGCTGCTGGTGTCGTTGTTGTTCGGTTTCTGCCGTCACCTCCCATGCCTTGTTTTCTCTCCCCTATCCGCGTGTCGTTGTTGTTGCTGCCTTTGTTATCTGTCGTCGCTGTTGTGCTATGGCGGTGGTGCCGCCGTTGCTTTGGCCTCCGCGAATCGTAGCTCGCCGGATTAGCGTGTTCTTTTCCCTTCCTTGCTTGCCTCTCGATGTGGCCATGATTTAGTGGTACTATACCTTCTTCTTCTTCTCTTACTATTCTCCATATGTTAGAAGTTATCATTGAGATTCTGAATTTCAAAATTTGGGGTATTAATTGTGGATGTTTGAATTTGATTTCTTGAGTTATTGTAAGTATTACAACTATGCTAATTTTAGTATTACTTGAATTAATATGAAAGACTTGGTTAGTGTTAATCCTTGAGGAAATTGGGGTTGGGTGTGAATTCTTATTTTCAATCGATTGTGTTTGTGTTGGTGATTTCATAAGTGTTGTATTATTGGATTGTTAGTCATTGTTGGTAAACTTAGTTTGGAATTGTTTCTTAATTAAGTGATAAATTAAGTTGGAGTATTGTTAGTTTTGGAAATTATTTGTGATTATAAGTTCTTAAATCAGTTTAGTAAAATGTGTTGGGTTAGTTTGATTGATGAGAAGCCTTGTTCTAGTTATATTGATAGTAAGTTATACAATTGGATTAATGTTTTTAATTAGAATTGTCATTTAGATTATTGAAATGGTTTATACTAAGAAAGTGAATTGGACTAATTCTTGAAATGAGCTTTATTGAGTGATGGTTATTGTTATTTATTAACATAATTGCGGTGAAATGATGGGATTGGATTATGGAGTTGAACGTTATGATTTATTTATATCTAGAATGGTTTTTCTACTATTATTGGTTTAGGAAGGCTCTAAGAAGATGTCTAGTTTGATGAAAGCTTACGCTAAGATGTATTAATGGATTAAAAGATTAGCTTCTAAAATGATAGAGTATGTGATGGGAATTGTTCAAGGGTGTTTGAAGAATAATTACTTGAGCATACCTTAAAAGTGAATTAATTTAATTAGTTACTCACATGAAGTTAGAAAGAGAATTAATAATATGAAGAGTATGAAAGTTAGATTACTTAACTATAGAGTAGATCGGAGAAGATGTGTTTGATAAAGTATTTAATTGGATAGCTATGAATAGAATAATATAATAAAGCGATGTTGATTGATTAGAATTGAGTTTATAAGATTACTTAAGTGCAAGTTTGTGGATTACTTTAAAGTACTTTGAGTTATACAATTAAATGACTTCTAATTAGAAGAGAGGTTGACTCGCTGTACTAAGTAAGAATATGATCCATTAATGGTTGGTATTTATAATAGTGTAGAATCGAACTTACGAGATAACATGGACCATAATTGATTAGGTCTAATCAACCTTTGTTTCATGAATCTCGAGTTGTGGAATCTACGCTAACTCTCCTTAGTTAATTCTAAGAGAGAGACTTATTGTAATTGTTGATGGTGTTTAATAACGGTTATTATCATTATTGAGATGAGTCTACATAGATATCGGTGAAGTGAAAAAGAATATGAACTATCTATATGCAAAAGTATGTGATGTGTGAAATCGGTTAGTAACTCTCGCTAGTTAATTCTAGCTGAGAGACTTATTGTCACTATGGTTGGGTATTTTATAGAATATGATTAGTTACTTGTGTGGTAAGTATGTTTTGTAATTGTAATTGAGTTGAATCGAAATGCATAACTATATTGGCCTCGAAATACTTAAGCGATTATAACTCTCTAAGAAGAAGCCTTGCTTGTTGTTCAATGATTGTCAAGGATTACTATAACTATCGAATAGTTCTAAGAATGGCGAGTGAGTTATGAACGATAATCGAAAGGAATCTGAAAGGGGAAAGTAGCCTCGTCTGAGTCGACGGATGAGGTGACATGAACAGTGCCCCATGGACTGTGAACCTTGGGGGCCCCACAGGGAAACCTGCCCATTGCTCTGTGGGGCGATAATCGGGCGATATATCAGGTAATGTGAAACCTGTGGATGGCTGATGAAATCAGCGGAAAAATGTACTCCGGACTAGTCGCGGTTATTGGCCAAAAGTAAAGTGAATGGTTGGGTGACGACCCCCACTGTCGGAGTGTAAGCTTTGTCTCCTCCGCCGCGTTCTCTTTCCCCCTGGTTAAAAGGAATGTTATTTCAAAGTATGAAAGTTATATCGATAGTGGATTCCCGATAAGGAATCGTATCGTGGTAAGTTGTTTCGATATCGGATTCCCGATAAGGAATCATATGAGGTAAGTAATGAATGTTTATTGAGTATATGAATATGAATATCGATATTGATTTCCTGATAAGGAGGCATATCATGGTAAGTGATACTAACGTTAGATTCCTGATAAGGAATCGTATCTTGTTATGTGAATTCCCGATACGGAATCGTATCTCGTTATTGGATTCCTGATAAGGAATCGCTATGATGAAAGTTGTTATGTTATTTATTGCCTGATAAGGGTTTGTGTAGGACAATACAAGAGAATGATTGATAGAGTATCAAAGCATAAGTTGGGATTTCTGATAAGAAATCAATTAAAGGAAGTAAAGTTTATTACTTATATCAAAGTTGGTGACCTCATATTCCTACTATGGAATCGTGGTAAGTTAAAAGGTTGATCAAATGAGAATATATGAAACGTATCATTGTTAGGAGTCACCTTAGCGTGTTTGCTACTATGTGATTAATGATGTATTATGAAATGTGGAACTAGAAATATAATATGTATGTTCAACAAGATTATTGCTGCTAAGCATGCTATGATGGATGTGATTGTTGAACTTATGTTGACTGTTGAGTCGTTTTTAAGTAAAAGCCACCAAAGCATGTGTTACTCTTGTTTACGGGTTTAGTACTCAGCTTTGCTGATGTGTGTATTGTTTTTTGTCATTTCTGTGCCTGTCTTGGTGTGCAGTATCTTAAATGTTTCAGGTTGAAGCCGTGAGTTAATCTTCTACAAGTTGAAGCTGATACGAGACGGTGTATTATCGTAGTTGTTACTATGTGAGGGCGCTTAACTTGTAATAGTTAGTTATCAAACTTTTGTTTTAATTCTTTGTATTTAAGAGTCGTTAGTGCTCCTGATTCTCTGTTGGTTGTTGCTCCGCGAAAGCGTTGAGGTTGATGAGTTCTGGGATTTGGAAATATTTTATTTATTGAAATTGTAATAGGTTCATATTATTTTTCGCTTTAGCGTTGTTCTATTTTCAAAGGAAATTCTGCCGGATTTTCTGTAGAAATTTATGGGAATAAAGTCTGAGAATCAGAGCATAGTTGCAATAGTTAATCAATTTGAATAGAATTGGGAATTGAGCTCCACCCTCTCCGGTGTAGTTCGGTGAGTGTGATGGTAATAGTTCGGGTTATCTCGACCAGAGTCTCTTTCGCTGTGCTTAATCCTCTCTAAGCTGGTTGGGAGAATTCGGGTTGTTACACTATCCTATCATTCTCATTATCATCCTCTCCTTTTTTGATATCAACCTCATCATTAATGTGATCAACATGCAAATCATCACACAAGCGAGTGCAGCTCATACCCTGATCATAAATCTCTTCATACCATGTACACCTAGTATAGTTACTCTTAAACCCACAAGGAATCAAATGATCTTTAATTTGATCCACATCACGATACCCCTAGAGTTATTGCAATCACAACAAGGACACAAGACTAACTTTGATCCATTATGCGATTGATGTTCTAATGCAACCTTGATAAATTCATCAACCCCTTGTAGAAATGTCGCCAAAATCTGATTACCATACATCCATTTTGATCCATAGTCATACACTAGAGACACCAAACAAGAACACAATCGATCACGTCATTCAAAATGTCTTATCAAATGCAGTCATGAACATTTGGGTCCTTATCACTCCAATGTAACCATCCTTGAGTTTCTCATCTCACTATTATGAACATTTGTTTTTCAATATAATTCTGAGAAAAATCTGGTACCACTTCCCTAAAACTCTCTAAGTACACGATGAAGATAGTAGTTAAACTATCAACATATGTACCTAGAGAATGCTTAGGGAAATGAGTTAGATCTTTCTTAGAATCAAAAATCAAACATTCATTCGCATCCTAAGTGAGATAAGAAACTCAAAAATAGTATGAAATCGTACTATTCAAGACTCACTCCTAATGAGTAAGCCTCGAACGAGTATCTAGGCTAATGATGCACGTTGAAATTGAACAGCACAAACCAATCCATTCCATAAATTTCCCTCCCCACCCCATTAAGGTATGTCCATATAGTTTTGGTCATAATTCAACATATACTTTCCCAATCTTATAACCAAATAATTCGCATATACTTTCCTAATCACATAACCAACCAACACTAGTAGAATAAATGCTTATTGATGCGGTCATTAAAGGGCCTATTGCGGCGATTTTGGCCGCGCAGCAATTAAGGGGGCAGCAATAGGTAATTAATATATTGTTGCGGTTTTAAACCGCAGTAGTAGGCCAAGATATTGCTGCGGTTCCTAGCCAAACCGCAACAATATGTTTATTTTTTATTAATAAACTACAACGTATTGCTGCGGTTATTGCTAGGAACTGCAGCAATATCTTGGCCTATTGCTGCAATTGTTGCCCAAAACCGCAGCAGTAAGCAATCATTCTACTAGTGCAATTCCTTAAATTTGAAAGATTAATACTAAGCAACTAACATATCCACGGTCCACCAAATTCTCAGACAAACTGAAGATGAAATGACATATAAATCTCATTAATATATAAAGATAAAAAAAGTTAGTTACATAAATAATACAAAAAGATCAAAAAGTAAAATAAAAAAAAATTCAACAATTACAAGTAATGACTAATTACAAAAAATATAATAAAAACAAAAAATGTATTAAGAAAAATAAGAAACTGAAAATTAAAAGAGTTGCTAAAACAAAAAATCAACAAACAAACTCAAACAAAGTTCAACTCTCTACGAAGCAATTCCAACAGATACACCCATCTTTCTACCCACCTTTGACTCCCTCAACAACAACAAAATCACAAACCCAGCCGAACTCCGATTACTATTATCATTCACATCATCGAACTCCAAGTATCTTACAAACAACAACAACCAAACCCACCTTCTCCAATCAGCAAAACCCACGACTAAACCCACACATTGCAGATTACAACTCAACAAAATTCATGACTAAAACCCACGACTAAACCCACAAGTTCCAGAGTTTAACTCAGCAAAACTAAACCCCGACCCGAGTTACCGGAAAACTCCGATTCATTGCCGAACTCCGGTCAACGCACCTCCGTCGTAGTGGTAGTTTTGTTGTTGACTGTTGCGACGAACGATCCACCGACAAACCCTCCGAATGCAAAAGGTGGAGGACAGAGCCATGAGCGAGTATTAGACAATTGCGACGAACGAACAAACAATCGACCGATGTAGGATGGTTAAAGCGTCGTGGTTAGAGGTGATTGAGATGATGAGAGGGTTAGAGGTCATTGAGATGATGAAAGGGTTAGAGGAAGAGAGAAGATGATAGGAAGCGTGAAACTGATGAGAGGAAGAGAGAGAAGATGAGGGTAAGAGGAGGCGTACGTGAAAGTGAGAGGAAACCCTAGATGGGCCTTTTTATAAACTCCTTAATTAAGATCTAGAAAGAAAAAAAAAGACATAAATTAAAAAAAGTCAGAAATTAAAAAAAAAGACAGAAATTGAAAAAAAATACATGACTTACATTGTCGGCGACAACAACGGTGGCGGTGAGACCTGGTGTTCTGCGGCGACGATGAGACCTGATCTGGGTGGCGATAGGGTGACATTCAACAGCGACAGTGAGTGAGAGAAAAAAGAGTGAGAGAGAAAGATGAGAAGGTCGAAGTGCAGCAGCGGTGGCGGCGGAGAGACCTGGAGTGCACCAGAGGCAGCGGCAGCAAGAAGGCCGCAAGGAGCCGCCGACGAAGTGGTGGCATCCGGAGTGGGAATACCCACTAGTAGAATAAACGCTTATTGTTGCGGTCAATAAGTGGCATATTGCGGTGGTTTTGGCGGCGCAACAATTAAGGGGCAACAATAGGTAATTAATATATTGCTGCGGTTTTTAAATCGCAGTAATATTTGAACATATTGTTGCGGTTTTTAGGTAAAACCGCAACAATATACTTATTTTATATATCAAATTTATAATGCATATTGCTACGGTTTCTTGGAAAAGCCGCAGCAATAGATACATGTGTAATCAAATTTTTTTTTTCGCATTTTGCCATTAAATTCGAAACACAAAAAAATTCAGAAAAATAACAAAAAATCAAAAACTTCCACCAAAAAATGCAATGAAACTAACAAGGAAAAGAAAAGTAAACAAAGTAAAAAACAACAATACTAAACAAGAAAATAAAAATCAGAGATCCAGAAAAATTACAGAAAACGAGAATTACATCATAATAAACAAACAAAAATGAGATAATTACAATGAACAAACAAAAATGAAATAAGTACAATGAACAAGCAAATCTGAAACAATCACTACAAGTCTACAACACTAACCTAACAAAAAGAATTGAATTAAAAAAACCATATGTTTGGTGAATTAAAAAAAACCATATGAGAATTGAATAAAAAAAAGTCGGCAGCGATAAAAAAGAGTTTGGACTTGGAGTTCCGGCGATGAAGCAAAGGCGGCGACGATGGAGGGCTGACGACGAAAAGAGAACGACGACGAGCAACGATAGAGGGCTGACGACGATGCTTTGCGAGCAAATGAAAGGTGATGAGCCGCTGACGACGATGCTTTGCGAGCGGATGAAAGGCGCTGAGCCGCCGACGACTTGCGAGCAGATGAACGACCGGTGAAAAGAGCACAACAACTAAGGCCTACTTGCTGTCAACGGGAAAAGAACGGCGACGAAAGCCTACTTGCTGTCGACGAAAAGAGAACGGCGACGAGGGCTTTGCTGTCGACGAAAAGAGAAGGCCGACGAAGAGAGATCCGGCCGAGGTTCGCGGAAGAGAGATCCGTCGAGGTTGAGAGGAAGAGAGAGGTTGAGAGGAGAAGAGAGAGAGGATGAGAGGAAGAAAGAAACGGCGTGTAGGTTTTATGATAGAAGTGAGAAAGAAAGCCCTAACTCATGACAGGTAGTTTTTTTTTTTTTTTTAAATTTAATGATATTGCTGCGGTTTCTGATAAGAACCGCTGCAATATATTAAAGTTTTATTTTTTAATATTATTTTATCATATTGCTGCGGTTTTTGATAAAAACTGCAGCAATATATCTGGTCAAATAGTCAACCTTCTTTCAAAAAAATTTCTATTAGTACTATATTGCTGCGGTTTTAGGCCAAAATCGCAGCAATATGTTAATTTTATATTTTGCTTTTCTTTTTACGTGATGTATTGCTGCGTATGGGTAAAACCGCAGCAATAAACATTTATTCTACTAGTGACCGAGAGAGAGAGAGAGTCTGAGTAACCAACAAAAACAGAAGGAGAGGGTCGATCTACGGTCGCTGACAAGGTTAAGGTAGCGCCAACGAGTGTGAGTTTGACGTAATTGCAGGAGAAAGGGAGAGAAAAAGAGAGAGAGAGAGATAGAGTGAGAGAGAGAGTGAGAGAGTGAGTGAGCATGTGAGTTTGAGAAAGGGAGAGAGGAGCGTTTAGGGCTCAATGCCATTAGAGAAAAAAGTAACCGAGCCTTCGTTATTTGCATCGCACGACCGTCCGAATATGACGTAGATAGGGTATTGAAAACATTTGTGTGACACAGTCTTTGGGACCCGACGTAGGTAAGACGTGTCCAAAGGCCTGGATACACGCAGTGATGTGCGTCGCATATCCTCAGCACGCGACGCAGATTGCTGGATGCAACCGTGTGCGTCGCTTGTGAGCTGCGTGCGACGCACATCATGTCAGTCATTTGCGTTGCTCGCGCATTACCATGTGAGGCACATGATTCGTCCACTCATCTACTGTCATTTTTTGCGTCGCACGTTCTCTTATGTGCGATGCAAATAGGCTCTTCTTGAGCATTTGCGTCAGTGCTTCTAGGGTGCGACGTACATACACTGACGCAAATTTTGCATTTCACTAGTAGTGGAGTCACTTCAACGTAATCTTTCACAACAACGCTCTTATAACTGTTCTGCTCATACCTGTAATAGAACAAAAAAATGTCATGAGGCGAAGCTCAGCAACATACTACTATGACATCATAAATTCATTTTAATTCATTTTAGTTTGCAAATAGGGAAGAGAGAATAAGGTAAAAATATTTCATAAACATTATATGTAAACATGAATCTATTATTGTCCTTTGATCATGTTTATCATCATAATTATCTAATTGTTAACTTGGCGAGTATAACATAAGGGACGTCTCCCACAAACATTATCATCATTATCATAGGGCAAGAGACACCTAGGACATTGTCCCTAACAAGAAGGAGGCATAAAGCCATGCATAGTGTGGTGCCACCAGGGACAATTGTCCCTAACCAAAAGATGTGTTCCCGCCATAGAATAGCACGGTACGTGCACCCCAACATAACATTGTACTTCCAAGAACCATCTTTCACTTTTGTTAGTCATGTTCCATTTCTTTTTATTTATACATTATACCTCACAATCATCATGAAAATAATATTCTTTAATCTTCACTAAATCATCAAAAATTACATAACATCGGTATTACATGAATAACGTCATGAATCATCATATTTATAAAAGTTCATACCCCGCAATCCATAAAGCATACATTTAACATAAACATTATTTAAAGATCAAAACATGTATTTAGAAAGGGATTGCGGTGGTTAGCAGTAGGCGTTACATCAAATCCTGCGTAGTAACTTTGATAGCCGGGGAGGCTGTAATATCCTTTTTCCTTTAATCAACCAATAATTGGTGACGAGACGGTTAATATTGTAACTTCTCTCATTCGTTATTATCACAATTAAAAAGATGGCTCGTTAACCAAGCAACTTAAAAAAGAAACTGCATATATTTATTAATTTTTAAACTTTATAAGTACCATCGTATTACTTGAATAATTGTCGTTATTACATTAACTGTTCATTAAATAAAATTCTCATCATTTGTACATTTTAATTAATTAAGATCAATGATATTGACTTAATAACATATAAGATAGGACTAATTAGTATTAAATTTGCATAATTTGGTTCACTCGACTTGGTCCAACACTCATACTAAGTCATATTAAACTTCAACGATTATATTATACACAAGTTTATATTACATACTTTAATATAATTAGCCCAAATAACAACAGTTATATTGTAACTAACAACACATTTATATTTTTTTATCTTAAAATTTAGGTCAGTTATGACTATAACTCTTGTTCAACATAAGTTATATATATGTGGCCAAATCTTCACTTACACCAGTATCTATAGTTTGCTTCCAAAAACAAACAAAAAAGACATGGTAATATTGTGGTATCTTAAGTAATGTAAGCTAGCTAGGGTAGCACTTGGCAGGGAGCACATCATCCTTTCTTTTTTCTTGTATTTAATAAGTTTAACCATGTCTTATGCACAGTTGGATATCATCTTTGTCGGAAACCCAAGTGAAATCTTATTAACATCATGCTACCTGCTAAGTAAGTAAATTAAATAAAGCTAAGTAATTCAGTTTAAGTTTGGCAACTAAATAAAAGTGGTCTGCTAATGCATACCTATGTTATCTGCTTCTTCTATCTTTGGCTTTGGAGATATAACAAAGGATGTAAAGGAAGGCTGCGGCGTGCAGACAATTTGGAGTTGCAGGTTGGCACTTTAGCAGTAACGTTACGGTGGCGCTACTGTAAACCACCAAAATAGAAGGCTGATAAGAGGTTTTTAGTGTGTCGCTAAGGCACTAAGAACCGCTTTCCAAACAATATTTATAAGTCCTAACAAACAATTACTAAGAGAATAGTAAGGGCAAGTCAAGGGTCGGTTCACAGGGAAAATGGGATTGATTAAAGTCTATCAAGTCCAGACTACCTAATTGAAAGGTATTTGGGGGTTTGAAAGATGTTTGGTAACAATTAAGACTAACTAACAACTAGAACATGCAAATATCACGAGTTTGAATATCAAATAAAAGACACTAGAGTTAAGGTTACTAGTATGAATAAGAACGGATAATGATTGTTAATGCGATTGTGAAGCAACAAAGACGATTATGCAATAATTTAAATTGTAAACATGCTAGTAAATAATAAAATAATATAAAAACTATTACTTTAATGGAATCTTGAAGAGGAAGAAAAGAAAAACAACCACAACAATGGAGAAGGAAGGGCGCCGGACAGCAGTGTCAGCAAAAAGGGACCGGCGGCAACAATAACTTGGTTCTTGAAAAGATTTGTGACGTTTCTTGTTGAACAAGAAACGTTACTTAGCGAAGAAGAAACAAACTTTTGAGAAGAAACGAAGAACGACGCACACAAAGGAGAAGAGAGAGAAAGAGCGCCGAGTGAGAGAGAGATCACGTGGAAAGAGGAGAGAGAAATAGAGTGTGTAGGGAAAATTTGGGTTTTTAGGATATTTATATAGAGACTTTTCCTTTTGGGCTTAGAAAAAGAGATTTTAATAAATAAAACTTTGATGACTAATAAGATGGGCTCATTAGGACTTTAGTCATCAAATAACCCTTTCCCTTTTTATCACTTTTGGGCTTTCGATTCCATTAAGCTTCCTTTTCAAATACACTTTTAATAATTAAAACTCATATTAAAACATGCTTAATTAAAACATTACAAATTTTATTAAGCTATGAAAAATATTTTTAGTTGACTTTTAAAATAGTCAACCCTTTTTAAAAGTCAAATCATTTTCCAAACTCATTTGGATTTAAATATAACTACATAAATACTTTAATATATTTATGAAAATTCTTTAAAATTGTGGGGATTACACCTTAGGTATTCAAAAGTCCTTATGACTTAACCTTTATATCATCAAAAGTAATATATTCCTGATCGCCATAAAATCTCTATACATTTTTACACTAGTGCATTGACCCCTTTTATGCATACCTTGCATATCAAATATAACCAATCATGCCTCATAATGTCATTCACAAATCATTAATCCCTATTACTCGAACAGCCATCGATTTATCTCCAAGTCACTTAACATCTAGTTTGTCACAACTTCATACGTAGGGGGAAATCTCATAATAATTCATTTAATATCTCATATTTTACACTCTATTAACCCAAATAGTCATTAGTTGACCTTAACTTTCTCGATATGTAATTTCTCAAAGAACCATACCCAAGCGCTGTGAACTCTAAGACTTCGAACTTCTGGCTAGGTTTCGACTCTAATACCATTTTGTAACGCCACAAAAATCTATCAACTTAATTACTAATACTTGGCAACGGAAACATAACTTAACCAAGTAGATTATAGGCCCATTAATATAATAGCAGCCCAAAATGGTCTCTTAAATATACAAATGCTCAAATATAATAATAATTACCCATAATACAAAATATCCTAAATATCACCACTTATATAGAGCACATGTAGAGAATTGTCAATTTCCATGGAACCTGGGACCACCATTTGCGTTGGACATCGGTGCGACAGCACATATCTCGACGCAAATGACTGAATACAGGATCTGCATTGGATAAGGATACGACGCAGATGATTGGCTATTTGCGTCGGATCCTAAGCAACATGCGACGTACATGACCCCCGCATCCTATAGGCATTTGCGTTTTCGATTTGCATCGCATGCGGATCCAAGTGCGACACAAATGGTTGTATCAGTTGTGTCGCAGATTGCTCAGCATGCGACGCGGATGGGCGACTTGCAGCAGTCTAGCAATCCCCAGGCCACTTATCTGCACGCACATAGTGCAACATGGGACACAAATGTTGGACGAACATCCCCCAGGCCACTCATTTGTGTTGCACATTGTGCTAGATGCTACGCAAATGTTGGTCATCTGTGTCGCACGTTACACAATGCACGACGCAAATGATTTATTTTTTTGTTTTTTTGGTTTATTTTGGTTTTTTTTCATATACTAAACCTCAAGCTTTAAGACTAAATTAACATTATATTAGTAATTATGAGCAGAATATTCGGTAGAGTCTCCTTTGTAATTTGGAAAACCCAAGAAATCGTGGATAGAGTTGGTACAACGCACAATTATTTTAACATACATGTACCTTCTCATATTCCCTTTAGGTAGCAAATCTTGTGGATAAGTGAACAACTCACTTAGACTTTTATCTGTCCAACTATGTTTTGATTTCATATTGAACAACGTGAGGATGCCAGAAAGTTTAGTGAAATTCTTACACCCCGGATACATAGGTTTGTCCGCTGCACTTAAAATACTACCATACATATGCGGAAGATCTGTTCCTTCATCTCCAAATTGTGCAATATGTCATCTACCCTATCATTCTCATCATCTATCTGTAATAGCCCTGTTTCTAAGAGTGTTTATTTAAAAGCTAATTACAATTTTTAAATTAATTATGTTTCGAAAATCTTATTTTATATGAATTATGGAGTATGAATTTTATTTGTCGATCATGTATATATATATTGTTATGTTAATTTTATGGATTATTATATAATTTTATATATCGCATTTAATGAGCAATTTCTTGATATGTATTTACCCGAATAGGAAACCGAAGTCGGGTTCCCTTCCTTTATGTTGTCGGTTAATGAAGAAAAACCCCCCCAAGATCTTTTCGTCGGCATTCTCGCCTAAACCAAAACCCCAACTCTATCACGCTCGGAAAAAAAACCCCAAAGAAAACCCCCAAACCCATTCTCTCTCCTCCCCGTCAGACTCTCTGTTTCTCTCTCGCTCACCTACGTTGCGCCTCGCCGACGTTCTCCGAGGCTGCCGGAGATCCGCACCACTCTCTCCTCCTCTATTTCATGTTACGGTTGTCCATGGGTGTCGTCTTACGTCGCTGCTCTTCGTGCGTCGCGTCGCACCAAGACCGCCGACTTTACCCGAGCTTTCCTAGTCGGCTCGCGTTGCTGCTGGTGTCGTTGTTGTTCGGTTTCTACCGTCACCTCCCCTGCCTTGTTTTCTCTCCCCTATCCGCGTGTCGTTGTTGCTGCTGCCGTTGTTAACTGTTGTCGCTGTTGTGCTATGGCGGTGGTGCCGCCGTTGCTTTGGCCTCCGCGAATCGTAGCACGCCGGATTAGCGTGTTCTTTTCCCTTCCTTGCTTGCCTCTCGATGTGGCCATGATTTAGTGGTACTATACCTTCTTCTTCTTCTCTTACTATTCTCCATATGTTAGAAGTTATCATTGAGATTCTGAATTTCAAAATTTGGGGTATTAATTGTGGATGTTTGAATTTGATTTCTTGAGTTATTGTAAGTATTACAACTATGCTAATTTTAGTATTACTTGAATTAATATGAAAGACTTGGTTAGTGTTAATCCTTGAGGAAATTGGGTGTGGGTGTGAATTCTTATTTTCAATCGATTGTGTTTGTGTTGGTGATTTCATAAGTGTTGTATTATTGGATTGTTAGTCATTGTTGGTAAACTTAGTTTGGAATTGTTTCATAATTAAGTGATAAATTAAGTTGGAGTATTGTTAGTTTTGGAAATTATTTGTGATTATAAGTTCTTAAATCAGTTTAGTAAAATGTGTTGGGTTAGTTTGATTGATGAGAAGCCTTGTTCTAGTTATATTGATAGTAAGTTATACAATTGGATTAATGTTTTTAATTAGAATTGTCATTTAGATTATTGAAATGGTTTATACTAAGAAAGTGAATTGGACTAATTCTTGAAATGAGTTTTATTGAGTGATGGTTATTGTTATTTATTAACATAATTGCGGTGAAATGATGGGATTGGATTATGGAGTTGAACGTTATGATTTATTTATATCTAGAATGGTTTTTCTACTATTATTGGTTTAGGAAGGCTCTAAGAAGATGTCTAGTTTGATGAAAGCTTACGCTAAGATGTATTAATGGATTAAAAGATTAGCTTCTAAAATGATAGAGTATGTGATGGGAATTGTTCAAGGGTGTTTGAAGAATAATTACTTGAGCATACCTTAAAAGTGAATTAATTTAATTAGTTACTCACATGAAGTTAGAAAGAGAATTAATAATATGAAGAGTATGAAAGTTAGATTACTTAACTATAGAGTAGATCGGAGAAGATGTGTTTGATAAAGTATTTGATTGGATAGCTATGAATAGAATAATATAATAAAGCGATGTTGATTGATTAGAATTGAGTTTATAAGATTACTTAAGTGCAAGTTTGTGGATTACTTTAAAGTACTTTGAGTTATACAATTAAATGACTTCTAATTAGAAGAGAGGTTGACTCGCTGTACTAAGTAAGAATATGATCCATTAATGGTTGGTATTTATAATAGTATTAGAATCGAACTTACGAGATAACATGGACCATAATTGATTAGGTCTAATCAACCTTTGTTTCATGAATCTCGAGTTGTGGAATCTACGCTAACTCTCCTTAGTTAATTCTAAGAGAGAGACTTATTGTAATTGTTGATGGTGTTTAATAACGGTTATTATCATTATTGAGATGAGTCTACATAGATATCGGTGAAGTGAAAAAGAATATGAACTATCTATATGCAAAAGTATGTGATGTGTGAAATCGGGTTAGTAACTCTCGCTAGTTAATTCTAGCTGAGAGACTTATTGTCACTATGGTTGGGTATTTTATAGAATATGATTAGTTACTTGTGTGGTAAGTATGTTTTGTAATTGTAATTGAGTTGAATCGAAATGCATAACTATATTGGCCTCGAAATACTTAAGCGATTATAACTCTCTAAGAAGAAGCCTTGCTTGTTGTTCAATGATTGTCAAGGATTACTATAACTATCGAATAGTTCTAAGAATGGCGAGTGAGTTATGAACGATAATCGAAAGGAATCTGAAAGGGGAAAGTAGCCTCGTCTGAGTCGACGGATGAGGTGACATGAACAGTGCCCCATGGACTGTGAACCTTGGGGCCCCACAGGGAAACCTGCCCATTGCTCTGTGGGGCGATAATCGGGCGATATATCAGGTAATGTGAAACCTGTGGATGGCTGATGAAATCAGCGGAAAAATGTACTCCGGACTAGTCGCGGTTATTGGCCAAAAGTAAAGCGAATGGTTGGGTGACGACCCCCACTGTCGGAGTGTAAGCTTTGTCTCCTCCGCCGCGTTCTCTTTCCCCCTGGTTAAAAGGAATGTTATTTCAAAGTATGAAAGTTATATCGATAGTGGATTCCCGATAAGGAATCGTATCGTGGTAAGTTGTTTCGATATCGGATTCCCGATAAGGAATCATATGAGGTAAGTAATGAATGTTTATTGAGTATATGAATATGAATATCGATATTGATTTCCTGATAAGGAGGCATATCATGGTAAGTGATACTAACGTTAGATTCCTGATAAGGAATCGTATCTTGTTATGTGAATTCCCGATACGGAATCGTATCTCGTTATTGGATTCCTGATAAGGAATCGCTATGATGAAAGTTGTTATGTTATTTATTGCCTGATAAGGGTTTGTGTAGGACAATACAAGAGAATGATTGATAGAGTATCAAAGCATAAGTTGGGATTTCTGATAAGAAATCAATTAAAGGAAGTAAAGTTTATTACTTATATCAAAGTTGGTGACCTCATATTCCTACTATGGAATCGTGGTAAGTTAAAAGGTTGATCAAATGAGAATATATGAAACGTATCATTGTTAGGAGTCACCTTAGCGTGTTTGCTACTATGTGATTAATGATGTATTATGAAATGTGGAACTAGAAATATAATATGTATGTTCAACAAGATTATTGCTGCTAAGCATGCTATGATGGATGTGATTGTTGAACTTATGTTGACTGCTGAGTCGTTTTTAAGTAAAAGCCACCAAAGCATGTGTTACTCTTGTTTACGGGTTTAGTACTCAGCTTTGCTGATGTGTGTATGTTGTTTTGTCATTTCTGTGGCCTGTCACTTGGTGGGTGGCAGTATCTTAAATGTTTCAGGTTGAAGCCGTGAGTTAATCTTCTACAAGTTGAAGCTGATACGAGACGGTGTATTATCGTAGTTGTTACTATGTGAGGGCGCTTAACTTGTAATAGTTAGTTATCAAACTTTTGTTTTAATTCTTTGTATTTAAGAGTCGTTAGTGCTCCTGATTCTCTGTTGGTTGTTGCTCCGCGAAAGCGTTGAGGTTGATGAGTTATGGGATTTGGAAATATTTTATTTATTGAAATTGGAATAGGTTCATATTATTTTTCGCTTTAGCGTTGTTCTATTTTCAAAGGAAATTCTGCCGGATTTTCTGTAGAAATTTATGGGAATAAAGTCTGAGAATCAGAGCATAGTTGCAATAGTTAATCAATTTGAATAGAATTGGGAATTGAGCTCCACCCTCTCCGATGTAGTTCGGTGAGTGTGATGGTAATAGTTCGGGTTATCTCGACCAGAGTCTCTTTCGCTGTGCTTAATCCTCTCTAAGCTGGTTGGGAGAATTCGGGTTGTTACACTATCCTATCATTCTCATTATCATCCTCTCCTTTTTTGATATCAACCTCATCATTAATGTGATCAACATGCAAATCATCACACAAGCGAGTGCAGCTCATACCCTGATCATAAATCTCTTCATACCATGTACACCTAGTATAGTTACTCTTAAACCCACAAGGAATCAAATGATCTTTAATTTGATCCACATCACGATACCCCTAGAGTTATTGCAATCACAACAAGGACACAAGACTAACTTTGATCCATTATGCGATTGATGTTCTAATGCAACCTTGATAAATTCATCAACCCCTTGTAGAAATGTCGCCAAAATCTGATTACCATACATCCAGTTTTGATCCATAGTCATACACTAGAGACACCAAACAAGAACACAATCGATCACGTCATTCAAAATGTCTTATCAAATGCAGTCATGAACATTTGGGTCCTTATCACTCCAATGTAACCCATCCTTGAGTTTCTCATCTCACTATTACATGAACATTTGTTTTTCAATATAATTCTGAGAAAAATCTGGTACCACTTCCCTAAAACTCTCTAAGTACACGATGAAGATAGTAGTTAAACTATCAACATATGTACCTAGAGAATGCTTAGGGAAATGAGTTAGATCTTTCTTAGAATCAAAAATCAAACATTCATTCGCATCCTAAGTGAGATAAGAAACTCAAAAATAGTATGAAATCGTACTATTCAAGACTCACTCCTAATGAGTAAGCCTCGAACGAGTATCTAGGCTAATGATGCACGTTGAAATTGAACAGCACAAACCAATCCATTCCATAAATTTCCCTCCCCACCCCATTAAGGTATGTCCATATAGTTTTGGTCATAATTCAACATATACTTTCCCAATCTTATAACCAAATAATTCGCATATACTTTCCTAATCACATAACCAACCAACACTAGTAGAATAAATGCTTATTGATGCGTCATTAAAGGGCCTATTGCGGCGATTTTGGCCGCGCAGCAATTAAGGGGGCAGCAATAGGTAATTAATATATTGTTGCGGTTTTAAACCGCAGTAGTAGGCCAAGATATTGCTGCAGTTCCTAGCCAAACCGCAACAATATGTTTATTTTTTATTAATAAACTACAACGTATTGCTGCGGTTATTGCTAGGAACTGCAGCAATATCTTGGCCTATTGCTGCAATTGTTGCCCAAAACCGCAGCAGTAAGCAATCATTCTACTAGTGCAATTCCTTAAATTTGAAAGATTAATACTAAGCAACTAACATATCCACGGTCCACCAAATTCTCAGACAAACTGAAGATGAAATGACATATAAATCTCATTAATATATAAAGATAAAAAAAGTTAGTTACATAAATAATACAAAAAGATCAAAAAGTAAAATAAAAAAAATTCAACAATTACAAGTAATGACTAATTACAAAAAATATAATAAAAACAAAAAATGTATTAAGAAAAATAAGAAACTGAAAATTAAAAGAGTTGCTAAAACAAAAAATCAACAAACAAACTCGAACAACAAAGTTCAACTCTCTACGAAGCAATTCCAACAGATACACCCATCTTTCTACCCACCTTTGACTCCCTCAACAACAACAAAATCACAAACCCAGCCGAACTCCGAGTTACTATTATCATTCACATCATCGAACTCCAAGTATCTTACAAACAACAACAACCAAACCCACCTTCTCCAATCAGCAAAACCCACGACTAAACCCACACATTGCAGATTACAACTCAACAAAATTCATGACTAAAACCCACGACTAAACCCACAAGTTCCAGAGTTTAACTCAGCAAAACTAAACCCCGACCCGAGTTACCGGAAAACTCCGATTCATTGCCGAACTCCGGTCAACGCACCTCCGTCGTAGTGGTAGTTTTGTTGTTGACTGTTGCGACGAACGATCCACCGACAAACCCTCCGAATGCAAAAGGTGGAGGACAGAGCCATGAGCGAGTATTAGACAATTGCGACGAACGAACAAACAATCGACCGATGTAGGATGGTTAAAGCGTCGTGGTTAGAGGTGATTGAGATGATGAGAGGGTTAGAGGTCATTGAGATGATGAAAGGGTTAGAGGAAGAGAGAAGATGATAGGAAGCGTGAAACTGATGAGAGGAAGAGAGAGAAGATGAGGGTAAGAGGAGGCGTACGTGAAAGTGAGAGGAAACCCTAGATGGGCCTTTTTATAAACTCCTTAATTAAGATCTAGAAAGAAAAAAAAAGACATAAATTAAAAAAAGTCAGAAATTAAAAAAAAAGACAGAAATTGAAAAAAAATACATGACTTACATTGTCGGCGACAACAACGGTGGCGGTGAGACCTGGTGTTCTGCGGCGACGATGAGACCTGATCTGGGTGGCGATAGGGTGACATTCAACAGCGACAGTGAGTGAGAGAAAAAAGAGTGAGAGAGAAAGATGAGAAGGTCGAAGTGCAGCAGCGGTGGCGGCGGAGAGACCTGGAGTGCACCAGAGGCAGCGGCAGCAAGAAGGCCGCAAGGAGCCGCCGACGAAGTGGTGGCATCCGGAGTGGGAATACCCACTAGTAGAATAAACGCTTATTGTTGCGGTCAATAAGTGGCATATTGCGGTGGTTTTGGCGGCGCAACAATTAAGGGGCAACAATAGGTAATTAATATATTGCTGCGGTTTTTAAATCGCAGTAATATTTGAACATATTGTTGCGGTTTTTAGGTAAAACCGCAACAATATACTTATTTTATATATCAAATTTATAATGCATATTGCTACGGTTTCTTGGAAAAGCCGCAGCAATAGATACATGTGTAATCAAATTTTTTTTTTCGCATTTTGCCATTAAATTCGAAACACAAAAAAATTCAGAAAAATAACAAAAAATCAAAAACTTCCACCAAAAAATGCAATGAAACTAACAAGGAAAAGAAAAGTAAACAAAGTAAAAAACAACAATACTAAACAAGAAAATAAAAATCAGAGATCCAGAAAAATTACAGAAAACGAGAATTACATCATAATAAACAAACAAAAATGAGATAATTACAATGAACAAACAAAAATGAAATAAGTACAATGAACAAGCAAATCTGAAACAATCACTACAAGTCTACAACACTAACCTAACAAAAAGAATTGAATTAAAAAAACCATATGTTTGGTGAATTAAAAAAAACCATATGAGAATTGAATAAAAAAAGTCGGCAGCGATAAAAAAGAGTTTGGACTTGGAGTTCCGGCGATGAAGCAAAGGCGGCGACGATGGAGGGCTGACGACGAAAAGAGAACGACGACGAGCAACGATAGAGGGCTGACGACGATGCTTTGCGAGCAAATGAAAGGTGATGAGCCGCTGACGACGATGCTTTGCGAGCGGATGAAAGGCGCTGAGCCGCCGACGACTTGCGAGCAGATGAACGACCGGTGAAAAGAGCACAACAACTAAGGCCTACTTGCTGTCAACGGGAAAAGAACGGCGACGAAAGCCTACTTGCTGTCGACGAAAAGAGAACGGCGACGAGGGCTTTGCTGTCGACGAAAAGAGAAGGCCGACGAAGAGAGATCCGGCCGAGGTTCGCGGAAGAGAGATCCGTCGAGGTTGAGAGGAAGAGAGAGGTTGAGAGGGAAGAGAGAGAGGATGAGAGGAAGAAGAAACGGCGTGTAGGTTTTATGATAGAAGTGAGAAAGAAAGCCCTAACTCATGACAGGTAGTTTTTTTTTTTTTTTTTAAATTTAATGATATTGCTGCGGTTTCTGATAAGAACCGCTGCAATATATTAAAGTTTTATTTTTTAATATTATTTTATCATATTGCTGCGGTTTTTGATAAAAACTGCAGCAATATATCTGGTCAAATAGTCAACCTTCTTTCAAAAAAATTTCTATTAGTACTATATTGCTGCGGTTTTAGGCCAAAATCGCAGCAATATGTTAATTTTATATTTTGCTTTTCTTTTTACGTGATGTATTGCTGCGTATGGGTAAAACCGCAGCAATAAACATTTATTCTACTAGTGACCGAGAGAGAGAGAGAGTCTGAGTAACCAACAAAAACAGGAGAGGGTCGATCTACGGTCGCTGACAAGGTTAAGGTAGCGCCAACGAGTGTGAGTTTGACGTAATTGCAGGAGAAAGGGAGAGAAAAAGAGAGAGAGAGAGATAGAGTGAGAGGAGAGTGAGAGAGTGAGTGAGCATGTGAGTTTGAGAAAGGGAGAGAGGAGCGTTTAGGGCTCAATGCCATTAGAGAAAAAAGTAACCGAGCCTTCGTTATTTGCATCGCACGACCGTCCGAATATGACGTAGATAGGGTATTGAAAACATTTGTGTGACACAGTCTTTGGGACCCGACGTAGGTAAGACGTGTCCAAAGGCCTGGATACACGCAGTGATGTGCGTCGCATATCCTCAGCACGCGACGCAGATTGCTGGATGCAACCGTGTGCGTCGCTTGTGAGCTGCGTGCGACGCACATCATGTCAGTCATTTGCGTTGCTCGCGCATTACCATGTGAGGCACATGATTCGTCCACTCATCTACTGTCATTTTTTGCGTCGCACGTTCTCTTATGTGCGATGCAAATAGGCTCTTCTTGAGCATTTGCGTCAGTGCTTCTAGGGTGCGACGTACATACACTGACGCAAATTTTGCATTTCACTAGTAGTGGAGTCACTTCAACGTAATCTTTCACAACAACGCTCTTATAACTGTTCTGCTCATACCTGTAATAGAACAAAAAAATGTCATGAGGCGAAGCTCAGCAACATACTACTATGACATCATAAATTCATTTTAATTCATTTTAGTTTGCAAATAGGGAAGAGAGAATAAGGTAAAAATATTTCATAAACATTATATGTAAACATGAATCTATTATTGTCCTTTGATCATGTTTATCATCATAATTATCTAATTGTTAACTTGGCGAGTATAACATAAGGGACGTCTCCCACAAACATTATCATCATTATCATAGGGCAAGAGACACCTAGGACATTGTCCCTAACAAGAAGGAGGCATAAAGCCATGCATAGTGTGGTGCCACCAGGGACAATTGTCCCTAACCAAAAGATGTGTTCCCGCCATAGAATAGCACGGTACGTGCACCCCAACATAACATTGTACTTCCAAGAACCATCTTTCACTTTTGTTAGTCATGTTCCATTTCTTTTTATTTATACATTATACCTCACAATCATCATGAAAATAATATTCTTTAATCTTCACTAAATCATCAAAAATTACATAACATCGGTATTACATGAATAACGTCATGAATCATCATATTTATAAAAGTTCATACCCCGCAATCCATAAAGCATACATTTAACATAAACATTATTTAAAGATCAAAACATGTATTTAGAAAGGGATTGCGGTGGTTAGCAGTAGGCGTTACATCAAATCCTGCGTAGTAACTTTGATAGCCGGGGAGGCTGTAATATCCTTTTTCCTTTAATCAACCAATAATTGGTGACGAGACGGTTAATATTGTAACTTCTCTCATTCGTTATTATCACAATTAAAAAGATGGCTCGTTAACCAAGCAACTTAAAAAAGAAACTGCATATATTTATTAATTTTTAAACTTTATAAGTACCATCGTATTACTTGAATAATTGTCGTTATTACATTAACTGTTCATTAAATAAAATTCTCATCATTTGTACATTTTAATTAATTAAGATCAATGATATTGACTTAATAACATATAAGATAGGACTAATTAGTATTAAATTTGCATAATTTGGTTCACTCGACTTGGTCCAACACTCATACTAAGTCATATTAAACTTCAACGATTATATTATACACAAGTTTATATTACATACTTTAATATAATTAGCCCAAATAACAACAGTTATATTGTAACTAACAACACATTTATATTTTTTTATCTTAAAATTTAGGTCAGTTATGACTATAACTCTTGTTCAACATAAGTTATATATATGTGGCCAAATCTTCACTTACACCAGTATCTATAGTTTGCTTCCAAAAACAAAAAAAAAAAGACATGGTAATATTGTGGTATCTTAAGTAATGTAAGCTAGCTAGGGTAGCACTTGGCAGGGAGCACATCATCCTTTCTTTTTTCTTGTATTTAATAAGTTTAACCATGTCTTATGCACAGTTGGATATCATCTTTGTCGGAAACCCAAGTGAAATCTTATTAACATCATGCTACCTGCTAAGTAAGTAAATTAAATAAAGCTAAGTAATTCAGTTTAAGTTTGGCAACTAAATAAAAGTGGTCTGCTAATGCATACCTATGTTATCTGCTTCTTCTATCTTTGGCTTTGGAGATATAACAAAGGATGTAAAGGAAGGCTGCGGCGTGCAGACAATTTGGAGTTGCAGGTTGGCACTTTAGCAGTAACGTTACGGTGGCGCTACTGTAAACCACCAAAATAGAAGGCTGATAAGAGGTTTTTAGTGTGTCGCTAAGGCACTAAGAACCGCTTTCCAAACAATATTTATAAGTCCTAACAAACAATTACTAAGAGAATAGTAAGGGCAAGTCAAGGGTCGGTTCACAGGGAAAATGGGATTGATTAAAGTCTATCAAGTCCAGACTACCTAATTGAAAGGTATTTGGGGGTTTGAAAGATGTTTGGTAACAATTAAGACTAACTAACAACTAGAACATGCAAATATCACGAGTTTGAATATCAAATAAAAGACACTAGAGTTAAGGTTACTAGTATGAATAAGAACGGATAATGATTGTTAATGCGATTGTGAAGCAACAAAAGACGATTATGCAATAATTTAAATTGTAAACATGCTAGTAAATAATAAAATAATATAAAAACTATTACTTTAATGGAATCTTGAAGAGGAAGAAAAGAAAAACAACCACAACAATGGAGAAGGAAGGGCGCCGGACAGCAGTGTCAGCAAAAAGGGACCGGCGGCAACAATAACTTGGTTCTTGAAAAGATTTGTGACGTTTCTTGTTGAACAAGAAACGTTACTTAGCGAAGAAGAAACAAACTTTTGAGAAGAAACGAAGAACGACGCACACAAAGGAGAAGAGAGAGAAAGAGCGCCGAGTGAGAGAGATCACGTGGAAAGAGGAGAGAGAAATAGAGTGTGTAGAGTAAAATTTGGGTTTTTAGGATATTTATATAGAGACTTTTCCTTTTGGGCTTAGAAAAAGAGATTTTAATAAATAAAACTTTGATGACTAATAAGATGGGCTCATTAGGACTTTAGTCATCAAATAACCCTTTCCCTTTTTATCACTTTTGGGCTTTCGATTCCATTAAGCTTCCTTTTCAAATACACTTTTAATAATTAAAACTCATATTAAAACATGCTTAATTAAAACATTACAAATTTTATTAAGC